>NW_028319800.1:0-80000 GCF_062004578.1 Staurois parvus
ACCTTGACATGATGAATAATAGTTAAGCCAGATGCTCCATCTACCTGCTGAGACGAGACGCTCTCATTTCATCTCACGCCTAAAATGGGTCAAGGAAAGTTGGCTTGTTTGTATGAAGAATGCGCAGCGGCGGTGTCATCCTGTAAGGATCCGTGTGGTGGTTATGATGGAGAGGACGGCTCCACAGGGGCACTTTCAGCTTTATTTAAGTGGATGTAAACCCAAGAGCTATTGCCACCACGCCTCACTGGATACAGTTTTTAAATAAATACAATAATAGTCCTACTACCAGGGGCAGACTGACAACTCATGAGGCCCCCGGGCAATAGGGGATCATGGGGCCCCTGTGTCCTTGCCCAAATGCAAAAAAGCCTATGAAAAAGGTACCAGGGGCATCTCATGGGGCCCCCCTACTGACCCCGGGCCCTCGGGCAGTGCCTGAGTTTCCAAATGGTCAGTCCACCCCTGCCTACTACACCTACATCTTGAATTAAAAAGGACCAGAGGTGCCCGATCGGCAGTTGCCCGACTGTGTAAAATATTTTGGTAAGGAAGGATCTTCACAACTGTGGAGGCTCTTTCAATTCTTGCAATTATTAGAAGACCACGGTATAAAAATGTAAATGCTCCACAGCGCAAAAAAAAATTATTGACCACTTGCCGTCCGGCCGCTGTATATAAACGGCCGGGCGATGACAGTCCAGGGGCGGGTTGCCATTCGTAAACAGCACCCACCATTCTGGACTGTGCGCGCTCCCTGGGAGCGCGCAGCACCGCGATCCGTATATATTTATATTTTAAAAATATTTTTCATATATTTTGTAATAAATACGCATTTCAACACACAGTGTGTATGTGTATATATATATATATATATATATATATATATATATATGTATACATACCAGGGGCAGACTGACAACTCATGGGGCCCCCGGGCAATAGGGGATCATGGGGCCCCTGTGTCCTTGCCCAAACTCAACAAAGCCTATGAAAAAGGTACCAGGGGCATCTCATGGGGCCCCCTACTGACCTCGGGCAGTGCCCGAGTTTCCAAATGGTCAGTCCGCCCCTGATACAGTGGCCAAATGGTTAGCACCTCTGCCTGGCAGCACTAGGGTCATTGGTTTGAATCCCAGTCACAGCACCACCTGCCTGGAGTTTGCATGTTCTCCCTGTGCCTGCATGGGTTTCCTCCCACACTCCAAAGACATGCTGGGAGGTTAATTGGCTCCTGTCTAAATTGGCCCTAGTATATGAATGTGAGTTAGAGACCTTAGATTGTACACCCCTTGAGGGTTAGGGACTGATGTGAATGTACAATATATATGTAAAGCGCTGTGTAAATTGACGGAATTATATAAGTACCATAAATAATATATATTTATTGAAATATATTGAATACGGCCAAAACTATTGCAATTCAAATATATGGCAATATATTTGAAAGAATATTTAAAAAATATATTTCAAATATATTTTTCTTCCATGTGGGCTGCTCCACTGATGATAACAACTGAGGCCTCAGAGGAACAAGTGTTCCTCTTATCCTCCATCTTCTCTGAATAGCGGCTGCCTATGCAGGGAGGCTGAACTACACCTGCCTACAAGCTGGACTACCCCTTGGGGACCGAAGCACTTTGAAAGGCATGGACCACCACGCTCTATATTACAAAGACAACATGGCTCCAATGAATACATAGACGTATGAATAGATTTTCAACACCATTACGTCTTGTTTTATGTGTCTGTCTCTTGCCCATGTCTCCTTGCCGTCTATGGCCCCTGCATTGGAATCCATGTGCGTTCCTTGCCATTCCTCCCCAGGAAGGAGTTCCTCTTATCCTCCATCTTCTCTGAATGGCTGCTTCCGTAACAGCGCCACCTGTGCAGGGAGGCTGAACTACACCTGCCTACAAGCTGGACTACCCCTTGGGGACCGAAGCACTTTGAAAGGCATGGACCACCACGCTCTATATTACAAAGACAACATGGCTCCAATGAATACATAGACCTATGAATAGATTTTCAACACCATTACGTCTGGTTTTATGTGTCTGTCTCCTATCCATGTCTCCTCTGCATTGGAATCCATGTGCGTTCCTTTCCATCCCTCCCCAGGAATCTATCCTCCTGGTATGCAGCTTAACCACACATGAAATGACTACACCTTTCTCTTCTCCGTTCTCCATGTAATATTTATGTCAGTGTGTGTTTGCATTTCCCTCTCCGCTGCCTTCTAAATACGATATTAATATTTATTGACCCGTCTCGGAGAATGCACATAGCTGTCTGTCTCTCTGGTGACAAGGTCCTGCTCCCCCGGTTTGGGGTTGGTGTTTTATATTTGCAGATCTGTCAGTGTGTCATTGTCAGTCAATATCTACATGTCTCCCCCACGCCCGAGCCCTTGTCACCGCCATCCTTCTTTACCTATCATGTTGGCGGCTTCTGTCATTGCTTCTATTCTGCAACTGCACTGCTAGGTGTGGAGTGTTGGGAAATCAAGGGAGATGAAAACGTTCTATAAAAGAGTATTGGAGGCAACTGTACAGCCAAAGTGTGAAAAATGAGGGCACATAAATGAATATGAGGCAATCAGGGGTGGACTGACCATTTGGAAACTCGGGCACTGCCCGAGGGCCCGGGGTCAGTAGGGGGCCCCATGAGATGCCCCTGGTACCTTTTTCATAGGCTTTTTGAGTTTGGGCAAGGACACAGGGGCCCCATGATCCCCTATTGCCCGGGGGCCCCATGAGTTGTCAGTCCGCTCCTGGGAGGCATAAGGGGCTACCCCAATGGTAAGACCAGGGGCGAACTGACAATTCATGGGGCCCCCAGGCAATAGGGTATCATGGGGCCCCTGTGTCCTTGCCCAAACTCAAAAAAGTCTATGAAAAAGGTACCAGGGGCATCTCATGGGGCCCCCTACTGACCCCGGGCCCTCGGGCAGTGCCTGAGTTTCCAAATGGTCAGTCCGCCCCTGGGTAAGACATACCATATTATTTTCTTTTTTAACCCCTCGCCCTCCTGAAAATATACCCCCCTTCCTGACCAGGCCATTTGTTGCGTTACGGCGCTGTCTTACTTTAACTTACAATTGCGCGGTCATGCAACGCTTCACCCAAATGAAATTTATGTCTTTTTTTTCTCACAAATTGAGCTTTCTTTCAGTGGTATTTGATCGACTGTGCATTTTTAATTTTTTGCGCTATAAAAAAAAAGAATTTTTGATCAGCTTCTCTCCCACACCCCCTTTATATAGACAAAGGTGGGAGGAGGATAGTGGTATCATTTTCACGGATGAGGAATGGGATTCTATGGTGGATAACATATGTAAGAGTTCGAGATCCCTTTCTGTCCGTGAGACTGCCCTCAAGGTATTAACCAGATGGTATTATACCCCGTCAAGACTACATGTATTGTACCCACAAACGTCCCCTTTATGTTTCCGGGGCTGTGGCCTCACAGGTACATTAGTTCTTATATTGGGCTTGCCCAACTATATCCTTGGTTTGACGTAGGATATCGAAAGTAGCTGCTTCCTTGGTGGGCGCCCCGGTACGTCTGGCTATACAGTCCTGTTTATTGGGAGCTCTTATCCCGGGGACCACTGATGCTGTTATGAGATTGATACATACCATTTGTATTGCCACTTTATGGGCTATTGCCCTGCATTGGAAATCCACCACGGTACCCTTGACCTCTGTTTTACATAGAGTTGACGCTGTGATGCTCACGGAGCGTATTCATTATACTTTGCTGGACAAGATGCACTTTGTAACGGAACCGGTACCCGACCGCACTTGGGTATATTCCGTTATACCACAGCTTCCCCTGTCCGAACACCATCCACGGACCACACCCTTGAAATCCCTCAGGAAACAGACAGCACCCAGCTCTTCTTAATACAGGAAGCCAACTCTTTTTATTTTAACACAAAACAGAGGATATATACAGAGGGAGGGGAAACACAACCAAGAACAGGAAATACATCATCAGCCCGCCCCATCCCACCAAGACACAGAACAATGGGATGAAGCACATGGCAAAGGACATTGACCAACCCCCACACCTATACACAAACAGTACATCCCATAATAGTTGGCTGGACAGGAAGACACAGCACAATGGGGGGTAGCACATGGCAAACAGACAATGGACAGCCATGTGGCCGAGAACAAAGGAACACACACTATACACAAGACTCAGACATTCACATACACACCCTGTACCCTAACAGGCACAGGGTGGGTTAAACATAATGGGAATTTGGGAAGATGGTACAGAGGTCCCCCCACCCCCAAAAGTCACTCCCGTCACACACTTGTTTGATAAAAAATGGGAATTATGGAAGGTCCTTTTAACTGTACTGTTGTTTTAAAGTCTACCCTTGAACAATAAAACCGTTTGTAAACAAAAAAAAAAAAAGAATGACAGTTTTGAGAAAAAAAACAATATTTTTGACTTTTTGCTATAAAACATGTCCAGTAAAAAAATGTAAAAAATCTAATTTCGTCATAAATTTAGGCCAAAATGTGTTCTGTTCCGTGTCTTTGCTAAAATAAAAATCCCAATACGTGTTAATTAATTGGTTTACGTGAAAGTTATAGCGTTTATAAATGGCAGTATAGATACTGGAATTTTTTTTTCTACTAGTAATGGAGGCGATCAGCGACTTAGGCCCCATGTACACGGGACACTTCTGAACGAAGGAAACTGACTGCTGGAAAACTTAGGTAAAAAAACGTCTGGCCGCCTTTGCATAACGCATTTATGCAAATTTATGTGCGTTTGCGTATAGAAGCGTTTTTTAAAGATAAGCACAGGAGAACCTCCCAAATGCCCAGAATGCACTGAAAAGTGGTAAATTATTAACTATTTTAGACTGTTTCAGAGAAATATAGAGAGTAGAAGCAGAGACAGCAGTATGCGTTGAGATTAGCTTAGGTGTGAGTTGCTCATTAACATTTCCTTTTGTTTCCAAGGGAGGGAAAGGTGTCTGGTGGAGGGAGTCATTAACCACTTCCAGTCCGGACACTTTCACCCCCCTTCCAGTCCGGACACTTTCACCCCCTTCCAGTCCGGACACTTTCACCCCCCTTCCAGTCCGGACACTTTCACCCCCTTCCAGTCCGGACACTTTCCCCCCCTTCCAGTCCGGACACTTTCACCCCCTTCCAGTCCGGACACTTTCACCCCCTTCCAGTCCGGACACTTTCCCCCCCTTCCAGTCCGGACACTTTCACCCCCTTCCAGTCCGGACACTTTCACCCCCTTCCAGTCCGGACACGTTCCCCCCCTTCCAGTCCGGACACTTTCCCCCCCTTCCAGTCCGGACACTTTCACCCCCTTCCAGTCCGGACACTTTCCCCCCCTTCCAGTCCGGACACTTTCCCCCCCTTCCAGTCCGGACACTTTCCCCCCCTTCCAGTCCAGACACTTTCACCCCTTCCAGTCCGGACACTTTCACCCCTTCCAGTCCGGACACTTTCACCCCCTTCCAGTCCGGACACTTTCCCCCCTTCCAGTCCGGACACTTTCACCCCCTTCCAGTCCGGACACTTTCACCCCCTTCCAGTCCGGACACGTTCCCCCCCTTCCAGTCCGGACACTTTCCCCCCCTTCCAGTCCGGACACTTTCACCCCCTTCCAGTCCGGACACTTTCCCCCCCTTCCAGTCCAGACACTTTCCCCCCCTTCCAGTCCGGACACTTTCCCCCCCCTTCCAGTCCAGACACTTTCACCCCTTCCAGTCCGGACACTTTCACCCCCTTCCAGTCCGGACACTTTCCCCCCTTCCAGTCCGGACACTTTCACCCCCTTCCAGTCCGGACACTTTCACCCCCTTCCAGTCCGGACACTTTCCCCCCCTTCCAGTCCGGACACTTTCCCCCCTTCCAGTCCGGACACTTTCACCCCCTTCCAGTCCGGACACTTTCACCCCCTTCCAGTCCGGACACTTTCCCCCCCTTCCAGTCCGGACACTTCCCCCCCCCCTTCCAGTCCGGACACTTTCACCCCCTTCCTGTCCAGGGCAATTTTCAGCTTTCAGCGCTATCACACTTTGAATGACAATTGCGCGGTCATGCAACACTGTACCCATATGAATTTTTTAGCATTTTTTGGAGACAGATAAAACTTTATTTTGATGGTATTTATTCACCACTGGGATTTTTATTTTTTTGGCTATGTAAATGAAAAAGTCCAAAAATGTTGAAAAAAGTGTTTTTCTTATAAAATTTTGCAAATAAATAATATTTCATCATAAATCTTGGCCAAAATGTATTCCGTTATCTTTTTAGTACAAAAAAAAATAACCCAAATTAGTTTATAACCAAAAATTCTAATTTTTAAACATTTCTTTTTCATTTTTATTTTATTTTTTTTTATATTATTATTTGGTTTTTTTTTTTACATACTGTCACCCTAGCAGTACACTGTCACCATGGTGACACTGTACTACTTGTGGGGGGTGATGAAGATTTTTTTCTTTTACACTGATTGCTTTTATACCCATAAAGGCTGTAAAAGCAATCATTTCTCCTTCTCTCTGGCTGCATTCTTACAGCCATTGAGAAATACTGTGTGAGCTCTTATTGGTCGCAGCTTATCACAAGGCACAAGGCTGTTGTGAATAGCCCTGTACCATGTGATCTCTGTGATCATTAACAGATTTCACATGTAGTAAGCAATGATATCAGAAGTGACATCTTGCTTACTACTCTTCATGTGATCACCGATTGGCCAGTCAGTGATCACATGATCAGGACCTCGCACAGAGGTCCTGTCCGACGATCGGTGTTCCTCTGTGTCCGGAGGATCGCGGTGCTGTGCGCTCCCAGGGAGCGCGCACAAGCAGGGGGCGGGGAGGCCATTTATAAATGGCTACCTGACCCTGCACTGCCACCGTCTGGCCGTTTATATACAATGTCCGGAGGGGAGGTGGTTAAGGCCACCTGGCAGGGGGTCTTCATAAGGTATCTGAGGTGTGAATGGTCATTAACATATCTTTTGTTTCCAAGGGTGGGAGATGGCTGAGGACCTTGAAAATGCTTTGCATGCATTTTTCATGATGAAAAAAGGCTCTGGACAGCATGGGGAACTGGAAGAGTTAAAAAAAAAATTTCAAACGCTTATGAACGCGATTAGCCGCATTTCGCGTTTGAAACGCTGATAAAATCGACGTCTGAATGCAAGTTTGTTGTGTTAAAAAAAACAACTGTAAACTCAACTGCCTGTAAACGACTGTAAACGACGATGTGTACATGGACACATAGGAGAACATTAGGGAGAGTTCAGGGGCTGCTGAAAAAAATGCAGAACAGCTCCTAAACGTCAGTTTATCAGCTGCAGTGTACATGGGCCCTTATAGCGGGACTGCGGCAGACATTCTGACACTGGGGGGAACTGACTAACTGCCACTGACATCCCCAGTGAGGATGATTTTACTGACTGCCACTGACATCCCCAGTGAGGATGATTTTCCTAACTGCCACTGACATCCCCAGTGAGGATGATTTTCCTGACTGCCACTGACATCCCCAGTGAGGATGATTTTCCTGACTGCCATTGATATCCCTAGTGAGGATGATTTTCCTGACTGCCATTGACATCCCCAGTGAGGATGATTTTCCTGACTGCCACTGACATCCCCAGTGAGGATGATTTTCCTGACTGCCACTGACATCCCCAGTGAGGATGATTTTCCTGACTGCCATTGACATCCCCAGTGAGGATGATTTTCCTAACTGCCACTGACATCCCCAGTGAGGATGATTTTTCTGACTGCCACTGACATCCCCAGTGAGGATGATTTTCCTGACTGCCACTGACATCCCCAGTGAGGATGATTTTCCTGACTGCCATTGACATCCCCAGTGAGGATGATTTTCCTGACTGCCACTGACATCCCCAGTGAGGATGATTTTCCTGACTGCCACTGACATCCCCAGTGAGGATGATTTTCCTGACTGCCATTGACATCCCTAGTGAGGATGATTTTCCTGACTGCCATTGACATCCCCAGTGAGGATGATTTTCCTGACTGCCACTGACATCCCCAGTGAGGATGATTTTCCTGACTGCCACTGACATCCCCAGTGAGGATGATTTTCCTGACTGCCATTGACATCCCCAGTGAGGATGATTTTCCTGACTGCCATTGACATCCCCAGTGAGGATGATTTTCCTGACTGCCAATGACATCCCCAGTGAGGATGATTTTCCTGGAGCCTACAGTGTTCTCTGGGTGTCCTTTGCCCTAGTTCCTAAAAAAAAAAATCAATGACAATACTTTGGGAGCTGTCAGTGGTGCTGAAAACACAAATGTATTCATGTTTTACTGGTCATCAAAATACTTGGCCCACTTAATTATGATAAATTTAAATGAATAGACTTTTCACTTTGCCAATTCAGAACAAAAGGGACAGAGTCTCTTCCTAGCCCATCCCCTGACCCGCCTATACTCACCGTCACCATATTCCCCTATTGACATTCTTCCATTGGATCCAACTTGAGCTACAGGCCAGGCTGGACTGGTTCAAAGGGTTACTTATAGTTGTTGGGTGGTGTAACGGAACCGGACCCCGACTGCACTAGGGTATTTCCGTTAGACTCCAGCTTCCCTGTCCGAACACCATCCACGGACACCACCGCTGACCATACAGGACGAGACAGCACCAGGCTTCTTAAGACAGGAAATGAACTGCTTTATTTTAACACAAACACAAGATATATTCACAGGGCGGGGAAATACAACCAGGAACAGGAAACACATCAGCAGGCCGTCCCATCATGGGGAAGGGCTGCCGGAAACAACCCCTCATCCCGACCATGGCGCCTCCTGCATGGAGTTTGTATGTTCTCCCTGTGCTTGCTTGGGTTTCCTCTGGGTACTCCGATTTCCTCCCACACTCCAAAGACATGCTGGTAGGTTAATTGGCTCCTGTCTAAATTGTCCTAGTGTCATCCCTGGCCGTGCGGGATCTCCTGCATGGTGGGGGTTGGGGAAAGACCTGGCAACCTACCCTGTAAAAATAATTGCTAACAGAATTCATGGAAAAAGTTGCTTACGAGTGACGGTCCATGCAATCGGGCAAGGGTCAGATACGACTGAATGGATGAATAGATACAGAAGGCAGGGTAGGACTTATGAGGTGTCATCAGTAGATGTGTACCGGGGTGGGCTCCCCAGGATACAGTGAAGTCACGAACGAGGAAAGCAACCCCAACACCAGCTTTTGCCACAACAGAATTTTACTTAGATGTGGCAAATAAACACAACTACAAATGCTGGGAACATACAAAAAATTTACATACACCCAGCCCAAATGCTGAGACCCTTGTGCTGCAGAGCACGGCGCCCTCTGATGGATGAAGGTAGAAAGTGAAGTAATTTACCTACTGGCGGGCACAACTAAGCTGCCACACCTTACCTGTTATTACCCTACAGAGCAGGAATCAGTGTATGGGTGTACGGTATGGGCTAGCCTGCGGTGCAGCACAACAGCTTACAATCTTACACAAATCTACAGTATTCCCCCTCCCATAACTGGTCCTGTAGCACGTGCCTGAGTATTCCTTCTGAGCAGAACGCCAGTCTGGCTTGAGTTTGTAGAATTTTATCAGCTCTCCAATGTGAAATGTCACTTTAAGTGGTGGAGTCCTTCCAATGATCAGTAATAACACTTGTGGCCTGACACAAACATAGACCCTAACTAACTAACTATAGGCCTGGACTCAGTCTCAAGGCGCCAACACTGAAATGAGGTGCATGTACGATCTTACCGACCCGGGTCTGCTTTGCATCCGCTGGTGACTCTGAACAGAACAAATGTCTCTCCAACAAGCATGCAGTCTTCCCTTATATGTTTCTTAGTTCCTCTGCTCTCATCAGCCTTCCTGGCAGCAACCTCATCAGCATTCCTGGCAGCAATCTCATCAGCTTCCTGGCAGCAATCTCTTCAGCTTCATTCAGCTGCAGCTTTGATTACTGAGGGACGCATTCACACCTGGATGTCATCGGATTCTCAGCTCACACGGCCCCTTCATTCAGCATCGTCCAAAACATGGCTGCAGTCTCCTCTTCCCGTTCACTAAAACTCCAACTCTGAGTGCAAAACCCCACCTCTTCATGAATATACAAATATCTATGCAGTCTGAGCCTGTGTTAGAAAAACAGTGACATCTTGTGGCTAAACCGCAGAATGTCAGTCAAAACATTAATTTACTTCCACACAAACAGTGTTCAAACAATGAGAGCTGTTTCCCCATCTCACAGCAGAGCAAGGGTCATGCACGACTCAGGCTGGAGGGGTAGGGAACAAGTCCGGAATGGAGGAAAGTACACAGGAGCAGGCTTGAGCAGTTGAGAGAAGGATCAGGAATAGAGTAACTGGTCAGGAGGAGCACAGAACAAGGGGCATGCAGGCAATCCCTTGCAGGCAGCCCGTCAACTGCTCAAACCTGCTCCTGTGTACCCTCTTCCATTCCTGACTTGTTCCCTATCCCTCCAGCCTGAGTCATGCATGACCCTGGCCCTACTACTGATGATCGATAGATATACCCTGTATTCAATTTAACCATTTCAATACCGGGCAATTTCCCCCCTTCCTGCCCAGGCCAGTTTTCAGGTTTCAGCGCTCTCACACTTTGAATGACAATTGCGCGGTCATACAACAATGTACCCAAACTAACATTTTATCATTTTCTTCACACAACTAGAGCTTTCTTTTGGTGGTATTTAATCATCGCTGGGGTTTTTATTTATTGCTAAATTAACAAAAAAAGACCAAAAATTTTGAAAAAAAAACACGTTTTTCTTTGTTTCTGTTATAAAAGTTTACAAATAAATAATTGTTCTTCGTAAATTTAGGCCGAGATGTATTCTGCTACATGTCTTTGGTGAAAATAACCCAAATTAGGATTTATTTTTTAGTTTGTAGGAACGTTATAGGGTTCACAAACTATGGGATAGATCTGAAAATTGATCAATCCTGAAGTACTGACAGCCAATCTAATTTCTTGAGGTCCAAGAATGTCAGAACAGTACAGATATCCCCCAAATGTCAGAACGGTACAGATATCCCTCAAATGTCAGGACAGTACAGATATCCCCCAAATGTCAGGACAGTACAGATATCCCCCAAATGTCAGGACGATACAGATATCCCCCAAATGTCAGAACAGTACAGATATCCCCCAAATGTCAGGACGGTGCAGATATCCCCCAAATGTCAGCACAGTACAGATATCCCCCAAATGTCAGGTTGGTACAGATATCCCCCAAATGTCAGAACAGTACAGATATCCCCCAAATGTCAGAACAGTACAGATATCCCCCAAATGTCAGGACAGTACAGATATCCCCCAAATGTCAGAACAGTACAGATATCCCCCAAATGTCAGGACAGTACAGATATCCCCCAAATGTCAGAACAGTACAGATATCCCCCAAATGTCAGGACAGTACAGATATCCCCCAAATGACCCCTTTTTGCAGAGTAGACAGTCCGAAGTACTTCATAAGAGGCATGGCGAGTTTTTTGAAGTTGTATTTTTTTTGTAATAATTTTTCAGAAAATTAAAAAACTAAAAAAATTATTTTCACTATTTGTTTTTTACATACTGTCCCCAGTGCAGTACAGCGTCATCATATAACTGGCATGGCGGTGAACAGGGACACTGACTGGTGACAGTATGAAAAAAAATATATATATATATTTTTTTTTTTTATTATTATTTTTAATTTTTTATTACATTTTTTTAATTTTTTTTAAGATTTTTTTTTCATATTTTACTATGACCAAAGTAGTACAATGTTACCATATTAACATTGTACTACTTTGGGGAAGTGATCAGTATTTTTTTTTTTACACAATTTGCTTATAGCAAAGAATTACTTTGCTATAAGCAAGCATTTACCTGAATGAAATCGATTCATTCAGGGTTTTTTTTTTTTTTTCTTTGTGCTTAGCTGTGATTTGGCCACAGCTAATCACATGACATGTGCATGCGACCTGCTGTGACCATTCACAGCTAGACACTAGTATACAATGGATGGCATGAATGAAGCCATCCATTGTATACAACTGTCATATGACCTGCTGTGATTGGTCACAGCAGGTCACATGGTACCGGCAACAGGGGCCGGTACTCAGATCTGTCTGAGGTACATGGCCGGTGATAGATCGCGCTGCTGCACGGCTCTGCAACCGCGCGAACTGCACATGTGCGGGAGGACGCCAAATGGCGTACACCCCGGAAATCTAATGCTATAAGGCTATAGGCCGGGCGGCTAATGGTTAAAAAAAAAAAAAAAAAAAACATAAAGATTAAATAAAGTTCCCTGTGCTGGCTAGTGGGGACAAACATTGGAAATACAGTATTTTAATGAATTGTTCCTTCAACATGCACCTCCAATGATTGTGGTTTTGCCTGCCAATCCCATTTTTTTTTTGTTAGTTATTCCATCACTTTGCCTTTCTTCTAGTACAGTATACAGTATATATCTCTCGGTATTGTACGGTTAAGGGAGTGATTGGTGATACAGAACATAAAACAAGTTCAGCATACGTCTACATTCCTTCTCCAGCCATCCATCCCTCATTCACAGTCACAGACCATCACCCAGAAATGATATTATATTGCATCTGTTTCATCTCAGTGCTGTCTCGGCACAGACCACGCCGCTGTCACACTGCTAACCAGAAACCTGTCATTTCAATAAAAGGAAACAAATGAATTTAGATTTTAACCTAATGAATAGCTGCGAAGTTGTAACCGTGACAAGCTGTCGGCTGCTTCTTTTTTTCCGGAGATCAGAGTGCAATCTGCGGAGGATGAACACAAAGAGGCATTACACACGCTGCAGACCTTACTGAGCAAACAAAAAAAAACCTGACTTATAAATGTTTTCATCGTACATTCGGTATGAATTGTCTGGGCTTGTGACAGGTTTTTGCTTTAATAGCTATGAGAAATGACATATTCTGTTACCGAGCCGGGCCGTCGTAGCTTGTGGTACTGTGTTATCCATCCATCAAGCTGGGAGTATGCGGTTTAAGTAGAACCCTTGTATTGAATAACTCAGTTGCAAGCTTTTGAGACACAAAAGCTTTCTCTGTCGTTGGAACCTACCATGTTATGAAAAACTTGACTTAGTCAATGAAGGGTACGTCTATGCCCCTTGTTGGGTCTGCTGTCACGTACCTGATGGGAGACTGAACTGACGAGGTCGGCTTTACTTCTGTCACTAGCCCTGACCCCACTGGAGGTGGAACAGAGGGTGTCTAGGGTCCAGGGGGACAAGAGCGCCAGTAGGTGTTGTTTGCAGCACTTGCAGATGATGACCTTGGAAGGCTGATGAGCCTCCGATTCAGGCACAGTAGTAATATGCAGAGCTGGTATGGTAGACCGCCAGATGTGCACCAGAGCAAGGCAGGAAGCGAGGGTGAGAGACAGGAGCAGTGTCATAGGAATAGCCAGTGTCAAGGATCCGGGTATGACCAGAGATGTGTGGACTGACACAGGGAAACGCAGGCTTCAGGTATAGTATAAAACAATACAATTTATTAAAGGCTAAACAATACATAAACACAGTGCAAGGCTAAACATAAACACAGTGCAAACAAACCAAACCTTCAACAGATAACAATATGTACAACACCAAAGGTAGTCAGGCGGGCCGGGTCGGTAGCAAACGGGCAGACAAGGTACAAGGAGCAGGCGGAAGAGTGGTCAGGAATAGCCGAGGTTGGTACAGGCAGAGTTCGTGCAGAGTCAGGATCAAAGCAAAGTCAGGATCAAGCAGGGTTTAGGCAGGAAGCAGACAGGATGCAGGTACAAGGGCTCATGGGAACAATACACCAAGTCACTGACTGCAGGCCTGGCCACTCCTTAAAAACACCTGATACCCAAATACTACCCTACCCGTGCCCTCCGCTCCTCACAGGACCTCCTACTCTCTAGCTCCCTGGTCTCCTCCTCCCACGCCCGATTGCAGGACTTCTCTAGGACTTCCCCCCATCCTCTGGAACTCCCTACCCCAATCCATCAGAATGTCACCTACCCTCCTCACCTTCAGGCATACCCTGAAAACTCTCCTCTTCAGTGAAGCCTACCCCACCCTCACCTAACACCTGACTTCACCTAACAACTAACCTCCTCCACTCCTCCCACCACTCCATCCCCCACAGCCATTTCCTCCTGTACAACCTTCCCCTCCCTCCTAGATTGTAAGCTCGAAAGAGCAGGGCCCTCGCACCCCTCGTGTATTGTATTGTTACTGTATTGTCTCATGTTCTGTCCCCACTATAATGTACAGCGCTGAGCATACCCTTTGGCGCTATATAAATACTGTATAATAATAATAATAATTTACTGCACGGCAGACGTGCTAACCACTAAGCCACTGTGCCGCCCGCCTTCTGTATATATTGTATTATATTTAGTTGCTAGTTAGATTTTCTGTCAGTTGGTTTGCTGGTTAGGTATTTTGTGATTTGGTTATGGTTCACTTGCGCATCGCTCACCCTTGACAGGGCCCGCTGATTAGTCCCAGGTTCTCTTCCTGAGTCAGTGGACAGACAGACAAACACACCAACACTCCTCAATTTGTGTGGATATGATGGGATTCATGGGGAGGAGAAGAAGGGGGAAAAGGGTGCATTAGTAATTATTTTGAACAAATGGTGTAGCTCTGTAAATACTAAAATACCATATTGTCAAATTATAATATAAATAATATTAAAGTGAAAGAATATTAATAAACCTTGTGTATCCTTATTACCTTAATTAACCGCTTGCCTACCAGACACTTCTACCCCCTACCTGCCTACCGGGCACTTCTACCCCCTTCCTGCCTACAGGGCACTTCTACCCCCTACCTGCCTACCGGACACTTCTACCCCCTACCTGCCCACCGGACACTTCTACCCCCTACCTGCCTACCGGGCACTTCCACCACCTACCTGCCCACCGGGCACTTCTACCCCCTTCCTGCCTACCGGGCACTTCTACCCCCTTCCTGCCTACAGGACACTTCCACCCCCTACCTGCCCACCCGGCACTTCGACCCCCTACCTACCCACCGGGGACTTCCACCCCCTACTGCCCACCGGGCACTTCGACCCCCTACCTGCCCACCGAGCACTTCCACCCCCTACCTGCCCACCAAGCACTTCTACCCCCTTCCTGCCCACCGGGCACTTCTACCCCCTTCCTGTCCAGGCCAATTTCCAGCTTTCAGAGCTGTTGCACTTTGAATGACAATTGCGCGGTCATGCAACACTGTACCCATATGAAATTTTTATCATTTTTTTGTGACAGATAGAGATTTCTTTTGGTGGTATTTAATCACCTCGGGGGGGGGTTTGTTTTTTCTTAAACAAACCAAAAACCACTTAAAATTGTTTAAAAAAATATTTTTTTTCTTAGTTTTTGTTATAAAATTTTGTAAATAAGTTATTTTTCTCCTTCACTGATGTGTGCTAATGAGGCTGCAGTGATGGGCACTGATAGGCTGCACTGATGGACACTGATAGGTGGCACTGATGGGCACTGATGAGGAGGCACTGGTAGGTGGCACTGATGAGCATTGACAGGGGTGGACTGCCAACTCATGGGGCCCCCAGGCAATAGGAGATCATGGGGCCCCTGTGTCCTCGCCCACACTCAAACCACACCCAAAAAATCCTATGAAAGGTACCAGGGGCATCTCATGGGGGCCCCTACTGACCCCGGGCCCTTGGGCAGTGCCGAGTTTCCAAATGGTCAGTCAGCCCCTGGGCATCACTGATGGGCACTGATATATGGCATTGATATATGGCACTGATAGGTGGCACTGTTAGGTGGCACTGACTGGCACTGTTAGGAGGCACTGACGGGCACTGATAGGCGGCACTGACTGGCACTGATTGGCAGCACTGATAGGTGGCACTGATTGGCATTGATAGGTGGCACTGACTGGCACTGATGGGTGACACTGAAAGGCAGCTCAGATGGGCACTGATATGTGGCATTGATGTGCACTGGTAGGCACTGATATGTGGTATTGATGTGGCACTGATGGGCACTGGCAGGTGGCACTGATGAGCATTGACACAAGGCACTGATGGACACTGACAGGTGGCACTGATGGGGCTACACTGATCATCAGTGCCCTGATGATCAGTGTACATGTCCCCTCTGAGTGATGCCGATTACCGGCTCTCCTCTGTCAGCGTGACAGCTCGAGAGGAGAGAAACGCCGATAACTGGCATTTCCCTATTTAGATGCGATCAGCTGTGATTGGACACAGCTGATCACATGACCGAGCCGACATCTTCTGATAGACACATCACACTGCCGATCGCCGCGCTGCACGCTCCCTGAGCCGCGCATGCGCGGTGAGAATGGGAGGACGTCATATGACATCCTCCCAGAACGAGAGAACCAGCTTGCACCCGTCATTGGACGGTTAAAGGTGAAATACATTCCAACGTAAATATAAAATCAAAGTGACCAATTATAAAACCGTGACATAAATAAATAAATAAAGGTCCAAAAAAGTGAAGAAATTAGTCCCAACAAGTGAAAAAAATAATTATAGCACAAAAAAAAAATCATATAATATAAAAATCCAGATGTTTCAATTCTTCAACTTTTATATTCCCACTTTTTGTTGCATGCTCATATTAATAATGCCAATTTTATCCATCGCCTTCTAGTGTGTGCGCTCACCTCAAAAATTCGACCCTCAAGGAGTCATAGAGCAATCAATATGCCCGAATGATCCCTGGTTGGATGGATCTCTCCCTTTAGGTGGACACAGGAACAGCTCCCACCAAAATCATATAAACGATCAAACACATCTTTACCCCCCTGGCGGTATTCCCGAGTGTAGCTTGGGGTAAAGTTTCAGCACCACAAGAGGTAACCCCCCCGAGCTACACTCAGGAATACACTGCAGCGTTGCTCCGGGATCTCTTCTTCACTTACCTTGTCCTGCGCTCCTGCGATGTCCCCCCTGCAGTGTCCCCGGCAATGTCCTCCGGCTGATGCCGCCATCTGTCTTCTGGGTTCCGTTCCCTGCGACGTCGGGACGTACGGGGGACGGAACCGGCGGGAAATTTGAAATTTTTAAAAGTGAAATTCACTAAAATCACTAAAATCACATAGTATAACATTGCTGTTTCAATGCATTTCACATACATTTTGTCCCGAGTGCTTTGTCCGGCGCCCTGCCTGCATTTTTACTGTTCTTTCTGCCTGGAAACTGAGAAACGTCCATGGCGTCCAAAAAGTGTCCCTTTAGGTCAGATGCGGTTTTAGACCGGCTAGAGAACAGCGATAGTAAATCAGAACCACTTGCAGAATTGAGTGATAATAATTCGTGGGGGAAATTCCTCATCAGACACTGAAAACGATTCTGCGACTTTGCTCAGCGATGTGCGAACTTGGCGCTATATTTCACATTTCAGTGTTTTTGGTTTGATTATATTATTGAATTAAATTTATTATTATTATATTTTTATTTTTTATGATTATTTATTATATTATAATTTATGATTTCTTGTTTCAAATTTTATCCTCCTCGGGATGTTTACTAGACTCTTGTTCGGACAGATTTCAGTGAGTTATTCCTAAGAATTACAGACCTACAATAAAAAAACAACATATTTCCATGCAAAAAAAGTACCGCTTTGAGCACAGAAATATGGACATAATCAGACGGCTAGGGAGGTTAAGGGGTCTTCAAATGGCTCAAAAAGGAGTCAAAGATAGAACTTCCATAGTGTAGTAATTAGATATTTATTTAAAAAATCAAAAACAGCCAAATGGCTACTCACATAAAAACAAGGGTCACAGATCCAGCAGGCATGTAGTGTGTAACCCACAGTCAGGTGTACATACAAGGAGTCCCAAGATGGCGATTAGTAATACTTGCAGGCAACTAGCTGCTCTGGAAGGATGACAAGAAAAAGAAAGGATTCAAGGGAATAGCATCAAAGCTAGCAACAAAAGCACGCTTGCTGCTGACACAGAGTCTTAGGAAAGGCTGTTAGGTCTATGGAACTGTCAACATAAAGGTACACAAGAGTATGTAGCCCACCACACTGCATTCCACAGTATAGCACAAGAAAGCACTGTATAGTTCAGTATAGTTCTGTATAGTTCAGTATAGTTCTGTATAGTTCTGTATAGTTCTGTATAGTTCAGTATAGTTCTGTATAGTTCAGTATAGTTCTGTATAGTTTTGTATAGTTCTGTATAGTTCACTATAGTTCAGTATAGTTCTGTATAGTTTAGTATAGTTCAGTATAGTTCTGTATAGTTCTGTATAGTTCAGTATAGTTCAGTATAGTTCAGTATAGTTCTGTATAGTTCAGTATAGCACAGCATAGCAAAGCAAACACTTTATATCACAGTACAACACTGCAAAGATCAATATGGTACTGTATAGCAATCTATTGCTCTGTATAGCACAGTAAGCCACTGTATTGCTCCCTATGCTTTCCCCAGACAGATTTTGTCAGCTTTCCCTAACCAGTTCCAACACACTCTAACAATATGACTGATGGGAGCCCATCTTTTTTCAGTAAGGGGGCTGGCTTGTCTCAGGAACCCATTTGACAAAGGACAAAAGGTTATGCAGTGTAATATAAGTTCAGTCACAAATACTTTACCATACATTCAAAGTTTTGCTGAACCATGTGTCAGGGTCCTGTCCACAGCAGAAGTTCTGGAAGATCTGGCATTTCTGCCAGTACTCTGCATGGCTGCAGAAGTACACATCAGCCTCAGTCTGGTGCCAGACGGCCTTTATAAGGAGGCTCATCACTTCCTCAAGTTGCTGGATGATCTCTAGCTCCCCGTGCTCTGTTCCTGTTTCCTGTGATTCTGACCTGTGATTTCCTGTTACCGACTCGGCTTGCTCCTGGACCTGTCTACTCTGCTTTACCCCCTGATCTGACCTCGGCTTGGCTTATGGATACTCTCTCTCTCGCTCCTCTGTGTATGACCTCAGCTATCCCAACTGACTACGTCTGCTCTGATTCCCACCTGGTACCTGACCTTGGCTTGAACCGACTACCCAGTAAACATCCAAATCCTGGAAGGGCTTGCATACCACGCACAGGAGCCTCCTGTCTGCAGACCTATCTCCGTGCACCAGCTGTGCTTCTGAGTGGACCACCAACCAGCACTCCTACTGGTGACCTGTGCAAATTGGGCCTGACTCCCGCTGTCCCACTCTCAGGGGAGTCCGGAACATAGCCGCAAGGGAAGCCTTCTCTCCATTGGCCTCCATCACCAGGTACGTGATACCATGAACCTGGGAGATCCACCTCAAACCCATGGTGTTGGCAAATCCAAACCTCTTTCCTAGTCTCCATTCAATGTCTTTTTTTATAGCTTGACCTCTTGTTCTGATTATGATCATCTATAGATCCTTGACGGTAGGTTCCGTCTTACTAAAGGTAGCAAAAAAGTTTTTTACTTTCCCCCTAAATTTCTGTTTAAATTGGATATTGGTGACATTTTGGCAAACTGCTTTAGGGCCATTGAAAGGCTAAATGTAAAGAACAAACAGACAGCAATAAATTTCTGAAATAGGTTTTTCCATTCCACGTTCTATCCAAAACTTAAAAAAAAGACTTTGTATGCATTATACAGAATTAATCATTACGCATAAATATGTCACTATACAATACTATGGCTTGTGATTAGATATTCCTGTAGCATCATCTCTGACATTGTTAAGATATCCTTTATATTCCAGTGGTCATCTTGGTGCAGGGAAGATCTAATCCAGTCATGGTGGTGTCATGGAAATTTTCTATTACAGGTTGAACTTTAAATGTGTCATATATGAGTGTTATTCATATGTCTCTCATGTGGCTTAATTAAATCTCTGAAGGCTGCAATTAGGCCATGCGCATGTACAATGTATGTATTACAGTACTCAGCTCGGTAATGGATGAGATGGCAGATCTGCGCTTATAGACTGGCATGTATGCCACCACGGCATTCGATGCGAATGCCGCCGGCGGTAGGCCGTGGGCCTGTATCCACAAATCAGCAGCATAGTACCATATGGACTTCGTATGGCCAGGCGCCGGGCAGTGCGAACTCAGCGTGTAGGCTCATGTATATCTCTACAAGCTGCTACCAACCTGAACTGTATCTGGGTGGATGTGTTTTAATAAAGATCGTATCAGGCCCATTCAGATACAGACTGGCATTGTGTAATCTAGGGGATGCTTGTACAGACAATGAACATACTGCTAGGAGCTGAAAGCATGTAAATGATGGGAAACTCGCTTTCCAGAGAGAGCTTCCCGCGGGGGGGGGAACTGGTTTAACTGGTTTAACTGGTTTTCAGTATAGGTAAGAGGGAACGTTACACTCCGAGCAGGATGGACATTCTTGTGTATGGACACTCCCTATACATTGTTCTGTGGGAGGGGATTGACCTGACCCCCTGCAGGGGGGCGTGTGTTTTTGTAAGATAATAAAACAGGAGTCTGGGGTTAGAGCCAGACAGAGTGGATTCAAACTCCAACCTGGGAGTATCGTCTGATGATTCCTGGATCACGGGAGCTCCATTTTCCCCACATCTCAAAAGAGCTAAACCTTTGCACACCAGTTGGAGGCGCAGGAATCGTGGAGTTAAGCTGCAGTCGCGGTAAGTGAAGTTCGCACCGCTTTATTGGGGATTGCTGCGCATCCAACTGCGGGTACTCACGGTAAGGAGAAATTCATTAAAAGCGAATTTCCAAGACAGTGGCCATCTTGGTGCAGGGAAGATCTGATCAAGTCCTGGTGGCCATCTTGGAGAAGTGAAGTTCTGCTCCACTCATGGTGGTCATCTTGGAGCATGGAAGATCTGATTTAGTCCTGCTGATCATCTTGAGAGCAGGGAAGATATGATCCAGACCTGGTGGCCATCTTGGAGAAGTGAAATTCTGATCCACTCCTGGTGGTCATCTTGGAGCATGGAAGATATAATCCAGTCCTGGTGGTCATCTTGAGAGCAGGGAAGATATGATCCAGACCTGGTGGCCACATTCTATCCAAAACTAAAAAAAAGACTGCATGCATTATACAGAATTAATCATTACACATATATGTGTCACTATATAATACTATGGCTTGTGGTGAGATATTCCTGTAGCATCATCTCTGACATTGTTAGGATATCCTTTATATTCCAGTGGTCATCTTGGTGCAGTGAAGATCTGATCCAGTCCTGGTGGCCATCTTAGTGCAGGGAAGATCTGATCAAGTCCTGGTGGCCATCTTGGAGAAATGAAGTTCTGACCCCCTCCCGGTGGTCATCTTGGAGCATGGAAGATCTGATCCAGTCCTGATGATCATCTTGTGAGCAGTGAAGATATGATCCAGTCCTGGTGGTCATCTTGAAAAAAAGATCTAATCCAATCTCGGTGGTCATCTTAAAGCAGGAATAATCTGATCCAGACCTGGTGGCCATCTTGGAGAAGTGAAGTTCTGATCCACTCCTGGTGGACATCTTGGAGCATAGAAGATATGATCCAGTCCTGGTGGTCATCTTGAGAGCAGGGAAGATATGATCCAGTCCTGGTGGTCATCTTGAGAGCAGGGAAGATATGATCCAGTCCTGGTGGTCATCTTGAAAAAAAGATCTAATCCAGTCTTGGTGGTCATCTTGGAGCAGGTAAGATCTGATCTAGTCGTGCCTTGACTTCTTCTGAGCCAGAGGTTCCTCCAAAGTGATATGGTAGCAGAAAACAGCGAGTATTGGATGGCTATTAAGAATGATCTGATGATGCAGCAGTGCACAGTGGGACTGCGCCACCAAGAAGAGCTTGTAATGAAAGACAACCCTAACAAATATTTGAAATGTTCTATTCCTCCTCCCTCATTTATCTCCAAATTCTGAATTTCTGAGATCCCCAAATACAGCCCTCAGACTAATTTTCGCTTGCACAAAGCTAACTGAATCTAAACGTTACTCTGATGCTTTATGCAGATTATTTTTTCTTGGTCGCATCAGAATGTTACTTTGTATCTTTTGTGCATGGAATTCGTTTTCAATACATGACTTTGTAACAGGTGCATTTTAGTTGGCTCTCTTTTCGTGAGGCCATGATTAATCATCGTCTATTAATACACATTACTGGAGAGGAGCCACACATACATTATTGTGGCAGAACTTCGAAAACACAACCATGACTTCCATCATTAGAGACGTCGAACTCCGACCCAGACATTAGCCGGCTTAAATAATTTAGTTGGTGTAATCACCGATGGAAGTGCTGCTCTTAGCTGTATGCTGAGAATTGGCTGGCAGTCTATTGCTTCATAAGGGTTCGGATGAAATGTATTCCAAGAAGTTTCAGGGTCTGGGACGCGCACCAGACAATCTTCAGTCATAGATCTCCTTCTATGAACTTCTCAAGACTGCTTCCCATGAGAATGGTTGTACTAGACATTAGCAATTCTGGGCAATTTGGCTTTTGCTGAAATTTCAAAAAAAATTTGTCTGATTTTACCAAAATTTCTAAATGTTGGTTTTGAAGTTAACAGGGAAGGTAAAATGGAGATAGTTTAGGAGATAGCTAGAGAGGAAGTTCAGGCTTGCCGCCAGCATGGTGTCAGGGTCCTGTCCATGGCAGAAGTTCTGGAAGATCTGGCATTTCTGCCAGTACTCTGCATGGCCGCAGAAGGACACATCAGCCTCAGTTGGGTGCCAGACGGCCTTTATAAGGAGGCTCATCACTTCCTCAAGTTGCTGGATGATCTCTAGCTCCCCGTGCCCTGTTCCTGGTTCCTGTGACTTTGACCCGTGATTTCCTGTTACTGACTCGGCTTGCTCCTGGACCTGTTTACTCTGCCTTACCCCTGATCTGACCTCGGCCTGGCTTACGGATACTCTCTCTCTCGTTCCTCTGTGTATGACCTTGGCTATCCCATCTGACTACGTCTGCTCTGATTCCCACCTGGTACCTGACCTCGGCTTGGCTTACGGATACTCTCTCTCTCTTGCTCCTCAGTGTATGACCTCGGCTATCCCATCTGACTACGTCTGCTCTGATTCCCACCTGCTACCTGACCTTGGCTTGAACTGACTACCCAGTAAACATCTAAATCCCGGAAGGCCTTGCATACCACGCACAGGCACCTCCTATCTGCAGACCTATCTCCGTGCACCAGCTGTGCTTCTGAGTGGACCACCAACCAGCACTCCTACAGGTGACCTGTGCAACTTTGGCCCTGACTCCCGCTGTCCCACTCTCAGGGGAGTCCGGAACCTAGCCACAAGGGAAGCCCTCTCTCCATTGGCCTCCATCACCAGGTACGTGATACATGGGTTCATGGTGAAGCCCTGGGATTTGCAAACAATAATTTGCACCTTCGTGGCCTCTGTGCAAAAACGTATAATGAATTATATAGCTTTTGGTCAGCTGAGACATGATTTGAAAGAATGGATAACCTAGAGTTTGGGCTTACAGCAGCCATATTGTTAGTGTGTTGGAGCTCAAAAAGGAGAAGTGTGGGAATATAAAAAAAAGCAAACAGACATACTCGCCTCAATGCTGCAGCTCCGGTCTGATGCTGCAGCTGTCCCCTGAAGGCTCTAAGCCAGAGTGATCACATGACAGCTGATTGCTCAATTCTTAAGGTGTGTGATTGGCCCCAAATTTATTCTGCAGCAGAACAGCCACCCGAAACACAAAGCCAATGTCATTAACCACTTCCCGTCCAGCCCATGTATATAAACGGCCAGACGGGAGCAGTGCAGGGGTGGGTGGGCATTAATAAACAGCCTCCCCGCCCCCTGCTTGTGTACGCTCCCTGGGAGCGCACAGCACCGCGTTCCGGTGCCCATTGTGTCCTCCAGACACAGTGGAACACCGATCTTTGTATGGGTCCTCTGTGTGAGGTCCCGATCATGTGATCACTGATTGACCAATCAGTGATTACATGAACAGTAGTAAGCAAGATGTCACTTCTGACATCATTGCTTACTACGTGTGAAATCTGTGAATGATCAGAGAAGTCACATGGTACAGGGCTATTCACAACAGCCTTGTACCATGTGACAAGCTGTGACCAATCACAGCTCACACAGTATTTCTCAATGGCTGCATGAATGCAGCCAGAGAGAAGGAGAAATGATTGCTTTTACAGCCTTTATGGGTGTAAAAGCAATCAGTGTAAAAAAAAAAATCTTCATCAACCCCCAGAAGTAGTACAGTGTCACCATGGTGACACTGTATTGCTAGGGTGACAGTATGTAAAAAAAAAAAAACATAAATAATAATATTAAAAAAAAAATAAAAATGTAAAAAAAAATTGAAAAATTATAATTTTTGGTTATAAACTAATTTGGGTTATTTTTTTGGTTTTACTAAAAAGATAACTGAATACATTTTGGGCAATATTTGTGAAGAAAGATTATTTATTTGCAAAATTTTATAAGAAAAACACTTTTTAAAAAATTTTTTTTGGACATTTTCATTTATATGGCAAAAAAAAAAAAAATACCACCAAAATAAAGTTTTATCTGTCTTCAAAAAATGCTAAAAATGTATATGGGTACAGTGTTGCATGACCACACAATTGTCATTCAAAGTGTGATTGCGCTGAAAGCTGAAAATTGGCCTGGACAGGAAGGGGGTAAAAGTGTCCGGACTGGAAGGGGGTGAAAGTGTCCGGACTGGAAGGGGGGGAAAGTGTCCGGACTTGAAGGGGGTGAAAGTGTCCGGACTGGAAGGGGGTGAAAGTGTCCGGACTGGAAGGGGGTGAAAGTGTCCGCACTGGAAGGGGGGGAAAGTGTCCAGACAGGAAGGGGGTGAAAGTGTCTGGACAGGAAGGGGGTGAAAGCGTCCAGACAGGAAGGGGGGGAAAGTGTCCGGACAGGAAGGAGGGGAAAGTGTCTGGACAGGAAGTGGGTGAAAGTGTCCAGACAGGAAGGGGGTGAAAGTGTCCGGACTGGAGGGGGGTGAAAGTGTCCGGACTGGAAGGGGGGGAAAGTGTCCAGACTGGAAGGGGGTGAAAGCGTCCGGACTGGAAGGGGGTGAAAGTGTCCGGACTGGAAGGGGGGAAAGTGTCCGGACTGGAAGGGGGGGAAAGTGTCCGGACTGGAAGGGGGGGAAAGTGTCCGAACTGGAAGGGGGTGAAAGTGTCCAGACTGGAAGGGGGGGAAAGTGTCCGGACTGGAAGGGGGGGAAAGTGTCCGGACTGGAAGGGGGGGAAAGTGTCCGGACTGGAAGGGGGTGAAAGTGTCTGGACTGGAAGGGGGGTGAAAGTGTCCAGACTTGAAGGGGGTGAAAGTGTCCGGACTGGAAGGGGGTGAAAGTGTCCGGACTGGAAGGGGGGGAAAGTGTCCGGACTGGAAGGGGGTGAAAGCGTCCGGACAGGAAGGGGGGGAAAGTGTCCGGACTGGAAGGGGGGGGAAAGTGTCCGGACAGGAAGGGGGTGAAAGTGTCCGGACAGGAAGGGGGTGAAAGCGTCCAGACAGGAAGGGGGTGAAAGTGTCCGGACAGGAAGGGGGTGAAAGCGTCCAGACAGGAAGGGGGTGAAAGTGTCCAGACAGGAAGGGGGGGGAAGTGTCTGGACAGGAAGTGGGTGAAAGTGTCCGGACAGGAAGGGGGTGAAAGTGTCCGGACTGGAAGAGGCTGAAAATGTCCGGACTGGAAGGGGGTGAAAGTGTCCGGACTGGAAGGGGGGAAAGTGTCCGGACTGGAAGGGGGTGAAAGTGTCCGGACTGGAAGGGGGGGAAAGTGTCCAAACTGGAAGGGGGTGAAAGTGTCCAGACTGGAAGGGGGGGAAAGTGTCCGGACTGGAAGGGGGTGAAAGTGTCCGGACTGGAAGGGGGTGAAAGTGTCTGGACTGGAAGGGGAGTGAAAGTGTCCGGACTTGAAGGGGGTGAAAGTGTCCGGAATGGAAGGGGGTGAAAGTGTCCGGACTGGAAGGGGGTGAAAGTGTCCGGACTGGAAGTGGGTGAAAGTGTCCGGACTGGAAGGGGGGGAAAGTGTCCAGACTGGAAGGGGGGGAAAGTGTCCGGACTTGAAGGAGGTGAAAGTGTCTGGACTGGAAGGGGGGGAAAGTGTCCGGACTGGAAGGGGGGGAAAGTGTCCAGACTGGAAGGGGGGGAAAGCGTCCGGACAGGAAGGGGGTGAAAGCATCCGGACTGGAAGGGGGGGGGGGAAGTGTCCGGACTGGAAGGGGGGGAAAGTGTCCGGACTGGAAGGGGGTGAAAGTGTCCGGACTGGAAGGGGGGGAAAGTGTCCGGACTGGAAGGGGGTGAAAGTGTCCGGACTGGAAGGGGGGGAAAGTGTCCGGACTGGAAGTGGTTAGATGCCAGGTGAGGCTGGGATGGGATGTTACCTGTGCCACTAGGGAAATCACACAAATGTAAAAATAACCCATTTTTATTCCATAAAGATAAAAACAAGGTAAAAAACACCATTAAGAACAATGAACTGACAGATGCAATGTTTTCTCAGAGACATATATGGGATACCATTGGTCATCAACTCTATGGGGTCACCAACAGGGCTAAACCCAAAAGGCAATGTCCCCATAACCGATATACGGTAGATGTTCCCCTGTCCTACGTTCACTGCCTCAGTTGATACTCCTGACTCTGAGACGCCAACACGGAGGTCTCATGACTATTGCAGGCCATAGACGGTTGGTTTATCGGCTGATAGCCGGCATAGGCTAGGATTCTGTTTGTGATGGTAAGCATTACATAGACCTTTGTACTTAACAAATATATACATCGGCCTTTGAGGAAAGTTTTATATGTATGCCTCCTCCTCCTTCTAGGTTTGATCGATATCGACTCACTGACATTTTTTATCTGTGTTGTTTCCAAAGGGGCACAAGGTGTGATTGGATAAAGATTCGTTGAAACCCATCCAAGTATATGGTCTATGGCGTATGTATGTAGGTGCCGATGTATCCATTCTGAGGATACCCACATGGAAGGAAAATATAGTTGAAATGTATTTAAAAAATAGTGTTCCCACATATATTGCCATATATTTGAAATGCTAAAATCTTGGCCATATTCAATATATGTAAAATATGTATATATATATATATATATATATATATATATATATACACATGTACATACATACACACACATATATATATATCTATAGACACACATAAACTGCATGTTGAAATGCATTTTTATTACAAATTATATGAAAAATATTTTTATTTTGCGTTTTTATTACAAAAAACACACATATATATATATACAGTGGGGATCGAAAGTTTGGGCACCCCAGCTAAAAATTTGTATTAATGTGCATAAAGAAGCCAAGGAAAGATGGAAAAATCTCCAAAAGGCATCAAATTACAGATTAGACATTCTTATAATATGTCAACAAAAGTTAGATTTTATTTCCATCATTTACACTTTCAAAATAACAGAAAACAAAAAAATGGCGTCTGCAAAGGTTTGGGCCCCCTGCAGAGTTACTATCTTGTACTGCCCCCTTTGGCAAGTATCACAGCTTGTAAATGCTTTTTGTAGCCAGCCAAGAGTCTTTCAATTCTTGTTTGAGGTATCTTTGCCCATTCTTCCTTACAAAAGTCTTCCAGTTCTTTGAGATTTCTGGGCTGTCTGTCACACACTGCTCTTTTAAGGTCTATCCATAGATTTTCAATTATGTTGAGGTCAGGAGATTGTGAAGGCCATGGCAAAACCTTCAGTTTACGCCTCTTGATGTAATCCCCCGTGGATTTCGAGGTGTGTTTAGGATCATTATCCATTTGTAGAAGCCATCCTCTCTTTAACTTCAGCTTTTTCACAGGTGGCATCAAGTTACCATCCAAAATTTGCTGAAATTTTATTGAATCCATTTTTCCTTCTCCTCGTGAGATGTTCCCTGTGCCACTGGCTGTAAAACAACCCCAAAGCATGATTGATCCAACCCCATGCTTAACAGTTGGACAGAGGTTCTTTTCATTAAATTCTGTGCCCCTTCTTCTCCAAACGTACCTTTGCTCATTCCGGCCAAAAAGTTCAATTTTAACCTCATCGGTCCACAGAACTTGTTTCCAAAATGCATCAGGCTTGTCTATATGTTCATTTGCAAAGTTCAAACGATGATTTTTGTGGTGAGGACGTAGAAGAGGTTTTCTTCTGATGACTCTTCCATGAAGACCATATTTGTACAAGTATCTCTTTATAGTGGAATAGTGACCACAACTCCAGTGTCTGCCAGATCTTTCTGGAGGGATCGTGCAGTCAAACGTGGGTTTTGAATTGTTTTTCTCACAATCCTGCGAGCTATTCTGTCTGATATTTTTCTTGGTCTTCCAGATCTTGCTTTAACTTCCACTGTTCCTGATGACTGCCATTTCTTAATTACATTCCAAACAGAGGATATTGACATCTGAAAACACTTTGCTATCTTCTTATAGCCTTCTCCAGCTTTGTGAGCATCAACTATTTTCAGTTTCAGTTTTCTAGACAACTGCTTAGAAGAACCCATGGTGCTGATTGTTGGGGCAAGGTCAGATGAATCTGGGCATTTAAAACCTTTGAGATTGACATCACCTGGTCTTCCCAGATGATGATTGAGAACAATCCATGACACTGGCAGGTCTCAGCTTTGCAAAGGGGGCAGTGCATGCTATAAATTCTGCAGGGTGCCCAAACTTTTGCAGACGCCATTTTTTTGTTTTCTGTTATTTTGAAAGTGTAAATGATGGAAATAAAATCTAACTTTTGTTCACATATTATAAGAATGTCTAATCTGTAATTTGATGCCTTTTGGAGATTTTTCCATCCTACCTTGGCTTCTTTATGCACATTAATACAAATTTTTAGCTGGGGTGCCCAAACTTCCGATCCCCACTGTATATAGATATATATATATATGTGTTTTTTGTAATAAAAACGCAAAATAAAAATATTTTTCATATATATATATATACACACTGTATGTTAAAATGAGTATTTATTACAAATTATATGAAAAATATTTTTAAAAATGCACTTCAACTATACTGTATGTCTTTAAAAATACTAATCTACATTTTCGGAATGCATTTACAAATCTATGTTAAAATGACTTTTTTATATGTTAAAAAAAATCTGAAGAATATATTTTAAAAATATATTTTTTTTAAATAAATATATATTTTTTTAAATACATTTTTCAGATTATATTCTTCAGATTTTTTTTGAAAATGCCTGATCAGGTAATGCCTTGCTGGGGGGCCTCTGATCGCTGGGAACATCACTGCAGATCCTAGAGGATGGGAGAGGATGGAGATCTACAGACCACTAGAAAGTCACAGGCACTAGTCCCAGGAGGGGGCAGCTATAGGATCAAAAAAATCATAAGGGGCCAAAGGATGAGGAAAATAGTGAGGGGTGGTCTACAGGAAGTTAAAATGGCTGCAGTGGTAGATGGGAAATCTTTATTAATCACTTGCCCTCCAGAGTAGTTCCCCCCCTTCATGACAAGGCCCTTTTTTGCATTACGACACTGCGTTACTTTACCTGACAATTGTGCAGTCATGCAACGCCGCACCCAGATGAAATTTATGTCCTTTTTTTTCCCCACAAATGGAGCTTTCTTTCAGTGGTATTTCATCGCCTGTGTGTTTTTATTGCTATAAGCAAAAGACTGACAATTATGAAAAAAAAATATATATTTTTGACTTTTTTCTATTAAACAAGTCCAATACAAAAATGTTAAAAACCAAATTTCCTCATAAATTTAAATAAAAAAGACCAACAATTATGAGAAAAAAAACAATATTTTGGACTTTATGCTATTACACATGTCCAGTAAATCAATAAACCCATTAAAAAAAATCAAATTTATTCATAAATTTTGGGAAAAATGTATTCTGCTCCGTGTCTTTGCTAAAAAAAAAATCCCAATACGTGTAAATTACCTGGTTTATGTGAAAGTTATAGCGTCTACAAATGGTGGTATATATACTGGGATTTTTATTTGAAAAAACTTTTATACTAGTAATGGCAGCGATCAGCAAAAAAAGACCGTCAATTTTGAGGAAAAAAAACATTATTTTGGACTTTTTGCTATTAACCATTTCAATACCGGGCAATTTTACCCCTTCCTGCCCATGCCATTTTTCACGTTTCAGCGCTCTCACACTTTGAATGACAATTGCGCGGTCATACAACATTGTACCCAAACTAAAATTTTATCATTTTTCTTCACACAACTAGAGCTTTCTTTTGGTGGTATTTAATCACCGCTGGGGTTTTTATTTTTTGCTAAATTAACAAAAAAAGGCCAAAAATGTTGAAAAAAATACACGTTTTTCTTTGTTTCCGTTATAAAAATGTACAAATAAATAATTGTTCTTCATAAATTTAGGCCGAGATGTATTCTGCTACATGTCTTTGGGGAAAATAACCCAAATTAGGATGTATTATTTAGTTTGTAGGAAAGTTATAGAGTTCACAAACTATGGGATAGATCTGAATATTGATCAATCCTGAAGTACTGACGGCCAATCTAATTTCTTGAGGTCTAAGAATGTCAGAACAGTACAGATATCCCCCAAATGTCAGAACAGTACAGATATCCCCCCAAATGTCAGGACAGTACAGATATCCCCCAAATGTCAGAACAGTACAGATATCCCCCAAATGTCAGGACGGTACAGATATCCCCCAAATGTCAGGACAGTACAGATATCCCCCAAATGTCAGAACAGTACAGATATCCCCCAAATGTCAGAACAGTACAGATATCTCCCAAATGTCAGGACAGTACAGATATCCCCCAAATGTCAGGACAGTACAGATATCCCCCAAATGTCAGAACAGTACAGATATCTCCCAAATGTCAGGACAGGACAGATATCCCCCAAATGTCAGGACAGGACAGATATCCCCCAAATGTCAGGACAGGACAGATATCCCCCAAATGTCAGGACAGTACAGATATCCCTCAAATGTCAGGACAGGACAGATATCCTCCAAATGTCAGGACGGTACAGATATCCCCCAAATGTCAGGACAGGACAGATATCCCCCAAATGTTAGAACAGTACAGATATCCCCCAAATGTCAGGACAGTACAGATATCCCCCAAATGACCCCTTTTTGCAGAGTAGACAGTCCGACGTACTTCATAAGAGGCATGGCAAGTTTTTTGAAGTTGTATTTTTTTTGTCATAATTTTTCGGAAAATGAAAAAATTAAAAAAATTATTTTCACTATTTTTTTTTTACATACTGTCACCAGTGCAGTACAGCGTCATCATATAACTGGCATGGCGGTGAACAGGGACACTGACTGGTGACAGTATGAAAAAAATATATATATATATATTTTTTTAATTTTTTTTTATTTTTTTATTATTTTTAATTTTTTATTACTTTTTTTTATTTTTTTTAACATTTTTTTTTCATATTTTACTATGACCAAAGTAGTACAATGTTACCATAGTACAGAACAGTACAGATATCCCCCAAATGACCCCTTTTTGCAGAGTAGACAGTCCGACAAACTTCATAAGAGGCATGGCGAGTTTTTTGAAGTTGTATTTTTTTTGTCATAATTTTTCGGAAAATGAAAAAATTAAAAAACTTATTTTCACTATTTTTTTTTACATACTGTCACCAGTGCAGTACAGCGTCATCATATAACTGGCATGGCGGTGAACAGGGACACTGACTGGTGACAGTATGAAAAAAAAATATATATATTTTTTTTTTAAATTTTTTTTTTTTTTATTATTATTTTTAATTTTTTATTACTTTTTTTTATTTTTTTTTAACATTTTTTTTTCATATTTTACTATGACCAAAGTAGTACAATGTTACCATAGTAACATTGTACTACTTTAGGGAAGTGATCAGTATTTTTTTTTTTTACACAATTTGCTTATAGCAAAGAAATACTTTGCTATAAGCAAGCATTTACCTGAATGAAATGGATTCATTCAGATTTTTTTTTTTGTGCTTAGCTGTGATTTGGTCACAGCTAATCACATGACATGTGCATGTGATTAGCTGTGACTATTCACAGCTAGGCACTAGTATACAATGGATGGCATCATGAATGAAGCCATCCATTGTATACAACTGTCATGTGACCTGCTGTGATTGGTCACAGCAGGTCACATGGTACCTGCAACGGAGCCGGTACTCGGATCTGTCATCGGCCGTGTCCGAGGTGCACGGCCGCTGACAGATCGCACTGCTACGCCGCTCTGCATTAGCGCAAACTGCGCATGTGCGGGAGCACGCCAAATGGCGTGCACCCGGATTGGAGAAGCAACTTTCAAGCCGCCAAACGGCCATTGGCCGGGCGGCAAATGGTTAAACATGTTCAGTAAATTTAAAAAAAAAAATCAAATTTCGTCACAAATTTAGGCCAAAATGTATTCTGCTCCATGTCTTTGCTAAAAAAAAATAAAAACAATACATGTAAATTAACTGGTTTACGTGAAAGTTATAGCGACTACAAATGGCGGTATATATTCTGAAATTTTTATGTAAACATTTTTTAATACTAATAATGGCAGCGATCAGCAAAAAAAGACCGACAATTTTGAGAAAAAAAAAATCAATATTTTTTACTTTTTGCTATTAAACATGTCGAGTAAAAAAAATGTAAAAAAATCAAATTTCGTCAAAAAAAATCAAATTTATTCATAAATTTTGGGAAAAATGTATTCTGCGACATGTCTTTGCTAAAAAAAAAAAAAAACAATACATTTAAATTAACTGGTTTACGTGAAAGTTATAGCGTCTACAAATGGCGGTATAGATACTGGAATTTTTATTTTAAATTTTTTTTTATACTAGTAATGGCAGCAATCAGCAAAAAAAGACCAACAATTTTGAAAAAAAAAAACACAATATTTTGGACTTTTTGCTATTAAATATGTCTAGTAAATTAATAAATCCATCAAAAAAATCAAATTTCGTCAAAAATTTAAGCCAAAATGTATTCTGCTCCATGTCTTTGCTAAAAAAAAAAATCTCAATACGTGTAAATTAATTGGTTTACGTGAAAGTTATAGCGTTTACAAATGGGGGTATAGATACTGGGATTTTAATTTAAAAAATTTTTATACTAGTAATGGCTGCGATCAGGAAAAAAAGACCGACAATTTTGAGAAAAAAAACAATATTTTGGACTTTTTGCTATTAAACATGTCCAGTAACAAATTTTTAAAAAAATCAAATTTCATCAAAAATTTAGGCCAAAATGTATTTTGCTCCATGTCTTTGCTAAAAAAAAAACTCAATACGTGTAAATTAATTGGTTTACATGAAAGTTTACAAATGGCGGTATAGAGACTGGGATTTTTTTTGCTCCTTATCCTAATAGATATTATTAATATTATTATTGATCATATTTATGCATACAGCGTGTATCTGATCTCTCCTTCCTCCTTATCAATAATTATAAAAGAAAAAAAATTATATTATTGCTTGCCCATAGCAGAAACGTAAATATTTACAGTTTTAAAGTTTATAAAAAAAAAAAATCCCAAAAACTATATATGCATTGGTTAGGGTTTTTAGCTCTTTTTCCTCCTTATCCTAATATATATTATTATTATTATTATTATTATTGATCATATTTATGCATACAGCGTGTATCTGATCTCTCCTTCCTCCTTATCAATAATTATAAAAAAGAAAATAAATTCTATTATTGTTTGCTGAGTTTTTTTTTTGTGCCAAATTACAAAATGCACAAAAATTTTAAATAAACTATATTTCATTATATTCATAAATATCTTTGCGATGCTTTATATTAGAAAAGTAATTTTAGTGTCATTGTAAACAGGACAGATGATAGAATAAAATGTAGAGTTTTATCTGCAGTAACACTTTTTTTTTTTTTAAATAACAGCGGTCAAAGCAGAAAAAGGGGCAATTTTTCTTTTTTTGTATTTTTTTCTAAATTGCATTGGAAATAAAATATTTTTTTTGCAAGACAATATCACCAAAAGAAAGCCTTCTTTGTCATGAAAAAACAAAACAATAGATGTCATCCTAAGTAATGATAAAGTTATCGCCAAACAAACAGGCCCATAGCGGAAATGTAAATATTTTCAGTTTTAAAGGTTATTAAAAAAAAAAAAAATATCTCAAAACCTATATACGGTACATTTGTTAGAGTTTTTATCTTTCTTTCCTCCTCATCCACAATTATTATTTATCATATTTGTATCATATGTTTTAAAGTTTATAAAAAAAAAAAAAAAATCCAAAAAATTATATATGCATTGGTTAGGGTTTTTATCTTTTTTTTTGCTCCTTATACTAATATTATATTATTATTATTATTATTATTATTATTATTGATCATATTTATGCATACAGCGTGTATCTGATCTCTCCTTCCTCCTTATCAATAATTATAAAAAAGAAAATAAATTCTATTATTGTTTGCTGAGTTTTTTTTTTGTGCCAAATTACAAAATGCACAAAAATTTTAAATAAACTATATTTCATTATATTCATAAATATCTTTGCAATGTTTTATATTAGAAAAGTAATTTTAGTGTCATTGTAAACAGGACAGATGATAGAATAAAATGTAGAGTTTTATCTGCAGTAACACTTTTTTTTTTTAAATAACAGCGGTCAAAGCAGAAAAAGGGGCATTTTTTCTTTTTTTGTATTTTTTTCTAAATTGCATTGGAAATAAAATATTTTTTTTGCAAGACAATATCACCAAAAGAAAGCCTTCTTTGTCATGAAAAAACAAAACAATAGATGTCATCCTAAGTAATGATAAAGTTATCGCCAAACAAACAGGCCCATAGCGGAAATGTAAATATTTTCAGTTTTAAAGGTTATTAAAAAAAAAAAAAATATCTCAAAACCTATATACGGTACATTCGTTAGAGTTTTTATCTTTCTTTCCTCCTCATCCACAATTATTATTTATCATATTTGTATCATATGTTTTAAAGTTTATAAAAAAAAAAAAAAAAATCCAAAAAATTATATATGCATTGGTTAGGGTTTTTATCTTTTTTTTTGCTCCTTATCCTAATATATATTATTATTATTATTATTATTATTATTGATCATATTTATGCATACAGCGTGTATCTGATCTCTCCTTCCTCCTTATCAATAATTAGAAAAAAATAAATAAATTCTATTATTCCTTGCTGAGGTTTTTTTTGTGCCAAATTACAAAATGCACAAAAATTTTAAATAAACTATATTTCATTATATTCATAAATATCTTTGCGATGTTTTATATTAGAAAAGTAATTTTAGTGTCATTGTAAACAGGACAGATGATAGAATAAAATGTAGAGTTTTATCTGCAGTAACACTTTTTTTTTTTAAATAACAGCGGTCAAAGCAGAAAAAGGGGCATTTTTTCTTTTTTTGTATTTTTTTCTAAATTGCATTGGAAATAAAATATTTTTTTGCAAGACAATATCACCAAAAGAAAGCCTTCTTTGTCATGAAAAAACAAAACAATAGATGTCATCCTAAGTAATGATAAAGTTATCGCCAAACAAACAGGCCCATAGCGGAAATGTAAATATTTACAGTTTTAAAGTTTATAAAAAAAAAAAAAAAATCCAAAAAATTATACATGCATTGGTTAGGGTTTTTATCTTTTTTTTTGCTCCTTATCCTAATATTATATTATTATTATTATTATTATTATTATTGATCATATTTATGCATACAGCGTGTATCTGATCTCTCCTTCCTCCTTATCAATAATTATAAAAAATAAAATAAATTCTATTATTCCTTGCTGAGTTTTTTTTTGTGCCAAATTACAAAATGCACAAAAATTTTAAATAAATTATATTTCATTATATTCATAAATATCTTTGCAATGTTTTATATTAGAAAAGTAATTTTAGTGTCATTGTAAACAGGACAGATGATAGAATAAAATGTAGAGTTTTATCTGCAGTAACACTTTGTTTTTAAATAACAGCGGTCAAAGCAGAAAAAGGGACATTTTTTCTTTTTTTGTATTTTTTTCTAAATTGGAATGGAAATAAAATATTTTTTGCAAGACAATATCACCAAAAGAAAGCCTTCTTTGTCCTGAAAAAAAAAAAAATAGATGTCATCCTAAGTAATGATAAAGTTATCGCCAAACAAACAGGCCCATAGTGGAAAAGTAAATATTTTCAGTTTTAAAGTTTATAAAAAAAAAAATCCCAAAAATTATATTTGCATTGGTTAGGGTTTTCATCTTTTTTTTTTCCTCCTTATCCTAATATATATTATTATTATTGATCATATTTATGCATACAGCGTGTATCTGATCTCTCCTTCCTCCTTATCAATAATTATAAAAAATAAAATAAATTCTATTATTCCTTGCTGAGTTTTTTTTTGTGCCAAATTACAAAATGCACAAAAATTTTAAATAAACTATATTTCATTATATTCATAAATATCATAAATATTCATAAATGTGATGCTTTATATTAGAAAAGTAATTTTAGTGTCATTGTAAACAGGACAGATGATAGAATAAAATGTAGAGTTTTATCTGCAGCAACACTACTTTTTTTTTAAAAAAATAACAGCGGTCAAAGCAGAAAAAAGGAAATTTTTTTCCTTTTTTGTATTTCTTTCTAAACTGCATTGGAAATAAAATAATTTTTGCAAGAGAATATCCCAAAAGAAAGCCTTCTTTGTCCTGAAAAAAACAAAACAATAGATGTCATCCTAAGTAATGATAAAGTTATCGCCAAACAAACAGGCCCATAGCGGAAATGTAAATATTTACAGTTTTAAAGTTTATAAAAAAAAAAAAAATATCCCAAAAATTATATATGCATTGTTTAGGGTTTTTATCTTTTTTTTTTCCTCCTTATCCTAATATATTATTATTATTATTATTATTATTGATCATATTTATGCATACAGCGTGTATCTGATCTCTCCTTCCTCCTTATCAATAATTATAAAAAAGAAAATAAATTCTATTATTGTTTGCTGAGTTTTTTTTTTGTGCCAAATTACAAAATGCACAAAAATTTTAAATAAACTATATTTCATTATATTCATAAATATCTTTGCAATGTTTTATATTAGAAAAGTAATTTTAGTGTCATTGTAAACAGGACAGATGATAGAATAAAATGTAGAGTTTTATCTGCAGTAACACTTTGTTTTTAAATAACAGCGGTCAAAGCAGAAAAAGGGACATTTTTTCTTTTTTTGTATTTTTTTCTAAATTGGAATGGAAATAAAATATTTTTTGCAAGACAATATCACCAAAAGAAAGCCTTCTTTGTCCTGAAAAAAAAAAAATAGATGTCATCCTAAGTAATGATAAAGTTATCGCCAAACAAACAGGCCCATAGCGGAAATGTAAATATTTTCAGTTTTAAAGGTTATTAAAAAAAAAATATATATCTCAAAACCTATATACGGTACATTTGTTAGAGTTTTTATCTTTCTTTCCTCCTCATCCACAATTATTATTTATCATATTTGTATCATATGTTTTAAAGTTTATAAAAAAAAAAAAAAAATCCAAAAAATTATATATGCATTGGTTAGGGTTTTTATCTTTTTTTTTGCTCCTTATACTAATATATATTATTATTATTATTATTATTATTGATCATATTTATGCATACAGCGTGTATCTGATCTCTCCTTCCTCCTTATCAATAATTATAAAAAAAAAAAATCTATTTTTGCTTGCTGACTTTTTTTTTGTGCCAAATTACAAAATGCACAAAAATTTTAAATAAACTATGTTTCATTATTTTCATAAATATCTTTGCGATGCTTTATATTAGAAAAGTAATTTTAGTGTCATTGTAAACAGGACAGATGATAGAATAAAATGTTTTATCTGCTGTAACACTTTTTTTTTTTTTTTTTTTTAAATAACAGCGGTCAAAGCAGAAAAAGGGACATTTTTTCTTTTTTTTTTTCAATAGATTGCATAGGAAATAAAATATTTTTTGCAAGACAATATCACTAAAAGAAAACCTTCTTAAAAGAAAAATATACAGTATGTTATCCTAAGTAATGATAAAGTTATCGCCAAACAAACAGGCCCATAGCGGAAATGTAAATATTTTCAGTTTTAAAGGTTATTAAAAAAAAATATATATATCTCAAAACCTATATACGGTACATTTGTTAGAGTTTTTATCTTTCTTTCCTCCTCATCCACAATTATTATTTATCATATTTAGGCATACAGTGTATATCTGATCTCTCCTTCATCAATAAATATTGTCATGGTAAACAGGACAAATTATATAATAAAATGTATATTTTAATCTACGGTAACACTACTTTTTTTTTTTTTTTAAATAACAGCGGTCAAAGCAGAAAAAGGGAAATTTTTTTCTTTTTTTTTTTTTTTTTCAATAGATTGCATAGGAAATAAAATAATTTTTGCAAGACAATATCACCAAAAGAAAGCCTTCTTTGACCTTAAAAGAAAAATATACAGTATGTTATTCTCAGTAACGATAAAGTTATCGCCAAACAAACAGGCCCATAGCGGAAATGTAAATATTTTCAGTTTTAAAGGTTATTAAAAAAAAAAAAAATCCCAACACCTATATTCATTTGTTAGGGTTTTTATCCTTTCTTTCCTCCTTATTCATAATTATTATTTATCATATTTAGGCATACAGTGTGTATCTGATCTCTCCATCAATAATTATAGAAAAAAAAATAATGCTGTTATTGCTTATTGTTTTTTTTATGCCATATTATAAAATGCACAAAAATTAAAAAAAAAAAACTTTATTTAATTTTAAATATCTTTGCAATGCTTTATATCAGAAATGTAGTTTTAGTGTCATTGGAAACAGGAGAAATGATAGAATAAAATGTATATTTTAATCTATGGTAACACTACTTTTTTTTTTTTTTTAAGTAACAGTGGTCAAAGCAGAAAAGGGGACATTTTTTTCTTTTTTATTTTTTTTCAATAGATTGCATTGGAAATAAAATAATTTTTGCAAGACATTATCACCAAAAGAAAACCTTCTTTGACCTTAAAAAAAACAATATATTGTATGTTATTCTCAGTAACGATAAAGTTATCGCCAAACAAACAGGCCCATAGCGGAAATGTAAATATTTTCAGTTTTAAAGGTTATTAAAAAAAAAAAAATACCAAAACCTATATGCATTTGTTAGGGTTTTTATCCTTTCTTTCCTCCTTATTCATAATCATTAGTTATCATATTTAGGCATACAGTGTGTATCTGATCTCTTCTTAATCAATAATTATAGAAAAAAATAAAATGCTGCTATTGCTTGCTGTTTTTTTTTTATGCCACATTACAAAATGCACAAAAATAAGAAAAAAACTTTATTTAATTTTAAATATCTTTGCAATTATTTATATCAGAAATGTAGTTTTAGTGTCATTGTAAACAGGACAAATGATAGAATAAAATGTATATTTTTATATACGGTAACACTGCTTTTTTTTTTTTTTTTTTTAAATAACAGTGGTTAAAGCAGAAAAAGGGACATTTTTTTCTTTTTTTTTTTTTTCAATAGGAAATAAAATAATTTTGGCAAGACAATATCACCAAAAGAAAACCTTCTTTGACCTTAAAAAAAACAATATAATGTATGTTATCCTCAGTAATGATAAAGTTATCGCCAAACAAACAGGCCCATAGCGGAAATGTAAATATTTTCAGTTTTAAAGGTTATTAAAAAAAAAAAAAATCCCAAAACCTATATGCATTTGTTAGGGTTTTTATCCTTTCTTTCCTCCTTATTCATAATCATTAGTTATCATATTTAGGCATACAGTGTGTATCTGATCTCTTCTTCATCAATAATTATACAAAAAATAATGCTGTTATTGCTTGTTGTTTTTTTTATGCCACATTACAAAATGCACAAAAATTAAAAAAAAAACTTTATTTAATTTTAAATATCTTTGCAATGCTTTATATAAAAATGTAGTTTTAGTGTCATTGTAAACAGGACAAATGATAGAATAAAATGTATATTTTTATCTACAGTAACACTACTTTTTTTTTTTTTTAAATAACAGTGGTCAAAGCAGAAAAAAGGAACATTATTTTCTTTTCTTTTCTTTCAATAGAATGCATAGGAAATTAAATAATTTTTGCAAGACAATATTACCAAAAGAAAACCTTCTTTGACCTTAAAAGAAAAATATACAGTATGTTATCCTCAGTAATGATAAAGTTATCGCCAAACAAACAGGCCCATAGCGGAAATGTAAATATTTTCAGTTTTAAAGGTTATTATTTAAAAAAAACAAAAAAAATTATTTATATATATATATATATATATATATATATATATATATATATATATATAATATTTTTTTTGTTTGAACTTTATTCATTTTAAACAAAGCTTTATATCAGAAATTTAATTTATGCCACATTACAAAATTCTGAAAAAAATTTAAATAAACTTTATTCTTTTTAAACAAAGCTTTATATCAGAAATTTAATTTATGCCGCTTTACAAAATTCAGAAAAAAATTTAAATAAACTTTATTCATTTCCAACAATGCTTTATATCAGGAATTTAATCTATGCTGCATTACAAAATTCACAGAAAAATTGTAAATATACTTTATTCATTTTAAACAATGCTTTATATCAGAAACGTTATTTATGCCACATTACAAAATTCAGAAAAAAATGTAAATAAACTTTATTCATTTTAAACAAAGCTTTAAATCAGAAATTTAATTTATGCCGCATTACAAAATTCTGAAAAAAAATTAAATAAACTTTATTCATTTTAAACAATGCTTTATATCAGAAATTTAATTTATGCAGCATTACAAAATTCAGAAAAAAATTTAAATAAACTTTATTCATTTCAAACAATGCTTTATATCAGAAATTTCATGTATGCCACATTACAAAATTCAGAAAAAAAATTTAAATTAATTTTATTCATTTTAAACAATGCTTTATATCAGAAATGTAATTTATGCCACATTACAAAATTCAGAAATATATTAAATAAACTTTATTCATTTTAAACAAAGCTTTATATCAGGAATTTAATTTATGCTTCATTACAAAATTCAGAAAAAAATTTAAAGAAACTTTATTCATTTCAAACAATGCTTTATATCAGAAATTTCATTTATGCCGCATTACAAAATTCACAAAACAAAATTTAAATAAACTTTATTCATTTCAAACAATGCTTTATATCAGAAATTTCATGTATGCCACATTACAAAATTCAGAAATATATTAAATAAACTTTATTCATTTCAAACAATGCTTTATATCAGAAATTTCATTTATGCCGCATTACAAAATTCACAAAACAAAATGTAAATTAACTTTATTCATTTTAAACAATGCTTTATATCAGAAATTTCATTTATGCCACATTACAAAATTCAGAAATATATTAAATAAACTTTATTCATTTTAAACAAAGCTTTATATCAGAAATTTAATTTATGCAGCATTACAAAATTCAGAAAAAAATTTAAATAAACTTTATTCATTTCAAACAATGCTTTATATCAGAAATTTCATGTATGCCACATTACAAAATTCAGAAATTTTTTTTTAAATAAACTTTATTCATTTCAAACAATGTTTTATATCAGAAATGTAATTTATGCCACATTACAAAATTCAGAAAAAAATTTAAATAAACTTTATTTATTTTAAACAATGCTTTATATCAGAAATTTTATTTAAGTGTCATTTTAAAAAGCGCAAATGATAGAATAAAATGTTTTATCTACAGTAACACTACCTTTGTGCCAGCGGATTAGCCTGTCCGATAGTCAGGTGTGACCGGCTCAGTTTTTAGCTATAGTAGAATATTATATTTTGGCATTATTATTGTCCTCCTGTCGTTATTACCCCCATCCATGTGCAGACTGGATGGGTGACTAACGGTGAGCAGACGGCTAGCTAACAGAACTGACAGAAGCAGAGTTGTGTTTCATTCCAAAACTGAATTTACTTCTGTGAAGAGATCTATAAAACTGCAATACAATCACATAAACTGAAGTTACAATATGCTTGCAGACATGTCTCTCACATTACAAACAACTGGCTACAAATCATATTAAGTGCATTGAAATACGACCCGAATATATTCCTGACAATGAAGGAACTTACAGGCGTGTGAGCATCACAGGGAGGATGGAGGAGACGTCCACCGGTGTGCTTCGGGAAGATCTAATGGCTGCAGTGGTAGATGGGGAGTCTTAATGAGATCCCCACCTTCACATCAGATCCCCACCTTCACATCAGATCCCCACCTCCACGTCAGATCCCCACCTTCACATCAAATCCCCACCTTCACGTCAGATCCCTACCATCAAGTCAGATCACCGCCTTCACCTGAGATCCCCACCTTCACCTGAGATCCCCACCTTCACCTGAGATCCCCGCCTTCACCTGAGATCCCCGCCTTCACATCAGATCCCCACCTTCATGTCAGATCCCCACCTCCACGTCAGATTCCCGCCTCCATGTCACATCCCCACCTTCACGTCAGATCCCCGCCTCAATGTCACATCCCCGCCTTCACGTCAGATCCCCACCTCCACGTCAGATCCCACCTTCATGTCAGATCCCCACCTCTATGTCAGATACCCACCTCCACGTCAGATCCCCACCTTCACATCAGATCCCCACTTTCACGTCCGATCCACGCCTTCATGTCAGATCCCCACCTCCACGTCAGATCCCCACCTTCACATCAGATCCCCACCTTCACGTCAGATCCCCGCCTCCACGTCAGATCCCCACCTCCACATCAGATCCCCGCCTCCACGTCAGATCCCCGCCTCCACGTCAGATCCCTGCCTTCACATCAGATGCCCGCCTTCATGTCAAATCCCTACCATCACGTCAAATCCCTACCATCACATCAGATCCCCACCTCCACGTCAGATCCCCACCTTCACGTCAGATCCCCGCCTCCACGTCAGATCCCCGTCTTCACCTGAGATCCCCGCCTTCACATCAGATCCCCACCTTCACGTCAGATCCCCGCCTCCACGTCAGATCCCCGCCTCCACGTCAGATCCCCGCCTCCACGTCAGATCCCCACCTCCACGTCAGATCCCGCCTTCATGTCAGATCCCCACCTCCATGTCAGATCCCCACCTCCACGTCAGATCCCCATCTTCACGTCAGATCCCCACTTTCACGTCCGATCCACGCCTTCACGTCAGATCCCCACCTTCACGTCAGATCCCCACCTCCACGTCAGATCCCCGCCTCCACGTCAGATCCCCGCCTTCACATCAGATGCCCGCCTTCATGTCAAATCCCTACCATCACGTCAAATCCCTACCATCACGTCAGATCCCCGCCTCCACGTCAGATCCCCGTCTTCACCTGAGATCCTCGCCTTCACATCAGATCCCCGCCTTCACGTCAGATCCCCACCTCCACGTCAGATCCCCGCCTTCACGTCAGATCCCCGCCTCCACGTCAGATCCCCGCCTTCACGTCAGATCCCCACCTCCACATCAGATCCCCACCTTCACGTCAGATCCCCACCTCCACGTCAGATCCCCGCCTCCACGTCAGATCCCCGCCTTCACATCAGATGCCCGCCTTCATGTCAAATCCCTACCATCACGTCAAATCCCTACCATCATGTCAGATCCCCGTCTCCACGTCAGATCCCCGCCTCCACGTCAGATCCCCGTCTTCTCCTGAGATCCCCGCCTTCACATCAGATCCCCGCCTTCACGTCAGATCCCCGCCTCCACGTCAGATCCCCGCCTTCACGTCAGATCCCCGCCTCCACGTCAGATCCCCGCCTTCACGTCAGATCCCCGCCTTTACGTCAGATCCCCGCCTCCACGTCAGATCCCCGCCTTCACGTCAGATCCCCACCTCCATGTCAGATCCCGCCTTCATGTCAGATCCCCACCTCCATGTCAGATCCCCACCTCCACGTCAGATCCCCACCTTCACGTCAGATCCCCACTTTCACGTCCAATCCACGCCTTCACGTCAGATCCCCACCTCCACGTCAGATCCCCGCCTCCACGTCAGATCCCCGCCTTCACATCAGATGCCCGCCTTCATGTCAAATCCCTACCATCACGTCAAATCCCTACCATCACGTCAGATCCCCGCCTCCACGTCAGATCCCCGTCTTCACCTGAGATCCTCGCCTTCACATCAGATCCCCGCCTTCACGTCAGATCCCCACCTCCACGTCAGATCCCCGCCTTCACGTCAGATCCCCGCCTCCACGTCAGATCCCCGCCTTCACGTCAGATCCCCACCTCCACATCAGATCCCCACCTTCACGTCAGATCCCCGCCTCCACGTCAGATCCCCACCTTCACGTCAGATCCCCACCTCCACGTCAGATCCCCGCCTCCACGTCAGATCCCCGCCTTCACATCAGATGCCCGCCTTCATGTCAAATCCCTACCATCACGTCAAATCCCTACCATCACGTCAGATCCCCGTCTCCACGTCAGATCCCCGCCTCCACGTCAGATCCCCGTCTTCTCCTGAGATCCCCGCCTTCACATCAGATCCCCGCCTTCACGTCAGATCCCCGCCTCCACGTCAGATCCCCGCCTTCACGTCAGATCCCCGCCTCCACGTCAGATCCCCGCCTTCACGTCAGATCCCCGCCTTTACGTCAGATCCCCGCCTCCACGTCAGATCCCCGCCTTCACGTCAGATCCCCACCTCCATGTCAGATCCCGCCTTCATGTCAGATCCCCACCTCCATGTCAGATCCCCACCTCCACGTCAGATCCCCACCTTCACGTCAGATCCCCACTTTCACGTCCAATCCACGCCTTCACGTCAGATCCCCACCTTCACGTCAGATCCCCACCTTCACGTCAGATCCCCGCCTCCACGTCAGATCCCCACCTTCACGTCAGATCCCCGCCTCCACGTCAGATCCCCACCTTCACGTCAGATCCCCACCTCCACGTCAGATCCCTGCCTCCACGTCAGATCCCCGCCTCCACGTCAGATCCCCACCTCCACATCAGATCCCCACCTTCACGTCAGATCCCCGCCTCCACGTCAGATCCCCACCTTCACGTCAGATCCCCACCTCCACGTCAGATCCCCGCCTCCACGTCAGATCCCCGCCTTCACATCAGATGCCCGCCTTCATGTCAAATCCCTACCATCACGTCAAATTCCTACCATCACGTCAGATCCCCGCCTCCACGTCAGATCCCCGCCTCCACATCAGATCCCCGTCTTCACCTGAGATCCCCACCTCCACGTCAGATCCCCGCCTTCACGTCAGATCCCCGCCTCCACGTCAGATCCCCGCCTTCACGTCAGATCCCCGCCTTTACGTCAGATCCCCGCCTCCACGTCAGATCCCCGCCTCCACGTCAGATCCCCACCTTCATGTCAGATCTCCGCCTTCACCTCAGATCCCCGCCTTCACATCAGATCCCCACCTTCACCTCAGATCCCCACCTTCACATCAGATCCCCACCTTCACCCCAGATCCCCACCTTCACATCAGATCCCCACCTTCACATCAGATCCTTACCTTCATATCAGAAGCCCACCTTCACATTAAAGTTCCCCTTCCACATCAGAATCCCCCTCAAAGTCAAAGCTGCCTTTCACATCAGAGTTTGCCCTTGAGTCCCTCCTTCACATGAGAGCCCCCCCGTGCATTAGAGTCTTTCCTAGTAATCAAAGCCAACCTCAGGGTTCCCCAATCACATCGGAGCCCCTCATACTGCTCACTGTCATACCCTCCACACTCCTCTCCTGTACATACTGCTCACTGTCATACCCTCCACACTCCTCTCCTGTACATACTGTCCACTGTCATACCCCCCACACCCCTCTCCTGTACATACTGCCCACTGTCATACCCTCCACACTCCTCTCCTGTACATACTGCCCACTGTCATACCCTCCACACTCTTCTCCTGTACATACTGCCCACTGTCATACCCTTCGCACTCCTCTCCTGTGCAGACTGCCCACTGTCATACCCCCCACACTACTCTCCTGTACATATTGTCCTCTGTCATACCCTCCACTCTCCTCTCCTGTACATACTGCACACTGTCATTCCCTCCACACTCCTCTCCTGTACATACTGATCACTGTCATACCCTCCACACTCCTCTCCTGTACATACTGCCCACTGTCATACCCTTCGCACTCCTCTCCTGTACAGACTGCCCACTGTCATACCCCCCACACTACTCTCCTGTACATATTGTCCTCTGTCATACCCCCCACACTCCTCTCCTGTACAGACTGCCCACTGTCATACCCCCCACACTACTCTCCTGTACATATTGTCCTCTGTCATTCCCTCCACACTCCTCTCTTGTACATACTGTCCTCTGTCATCCCCTCCACACTCCTCTCCTGTACATACTGCCCATTGTCATACCCTCCACACTCCTCTCCTGTACATACTGCCCACTGTCATACCCTCCACACTCCTCTCCTGTACATACTGCCCACTGTCATACCCTCCACACTCCTCTCCTTTACATACTGCCCACTGTCATCCCCTCCACTCTCCTCTCCTGTACATACTGCCCACTGTCATACCCTCCACACTCCTCTCCTGTACATACTGCCCACTGTCATACCCCCCACACTCCTCTCCTGTACAGACTGCCCACTGTCATACCCCCCCACTACTCTCCTGTACATACTGCTCACCATCATACCCGCCACACTCCTCTCCTGTACATACTGCCCACTGTCATCCCCTTCACACTCCTCTACTGTACATATTGCCCACTGTCATACCGTCCACACTCCTCTCCTGTACATACTGCCCACTGTCACCCCCTCCACAATCCTCTGCTGTACATATTGCCCACTGTTATACCCTCCACACTCCTCTCCTGTACATACTGCCCACTGTCAAACCCTCCGCGCTCCTCTCCTGTACATACTGCCCACTGTCATACCCTCCACACTCCTCTCCTGTACATACCGCCCACTGTCATACCCTCCACACTCCTCTCCTGTACATACTGCCCACTGTCATCCCCTCCACACTCCTCTCCTGTACATACTGCCCACTGTCATACCCTCCACACTCCTCTCCTGTACATACCGATCACTGTCATACCCTCCACACTCCTCTCCTGTACATACTGCCCACTGTCATCCCTCCGCACTCCTCTCCTGTACATACTGGCCACTGTCATACCCCCCCCCCCCACTCCTCTCCTGTACATACTGCCCGCTGTCATACCCTCCACACTCCTCTTCTGTACATTCTGCCCACTGTCATACCCTCCACACTCCTCTCGTGTATATACTGCCCACTGTCATCCCCTCCACACTCCTCTCCTGTACATACCGCCCACTGTCATATCCTCCGCACTCCTCTCCTGTACATACCGCCCACTGTCATACCCTCCACACTCCTCTCCTGTACATATCGCCCACTGTCATACCCTCCACACTCCTCTCCTGTACATATTGCCCACTGTCAAACCCTCCGCGCTCCTCTCCTGTATATACTGCCCACTGTCATACCCTCCACACTCCTCTCCTGTACATACCGCCCACTGTCATACCCTCCACACTCCTCTCCTGTACATACTGCCCACTGTCATCCCCTCCACACTCCTCTCCTGTACATACTGCCCACTGTCATACCCTCCACACTCCTCTCCTATACATACCGATCACTGTCATACCCTCCACACTCCTCTCCTGTACATACTGCCCACTGTCATCCCTCCGCACTCCTCTCCTGTACATACTGGCCACTGTCATACCCCCCCCCCACTCCTCTCCTGTACATACTGCCCGCTGTCATACCCTCCACACTCCTCTTCTGTACATTCTGCCCACTGTCATACCCTCCACACTCCTCTCGTGTACATACTGCCCACTGTCATCCCCTCCACACTCCTCTCCTGTACATACCGCCCACTGTCATATCCTCCGCACTCCTCTCCTGTACATACCGCCCACTGTCATACCCTCCACACTCCTCTCCTGTACATATCGCCCACTGTCATACCCTCCACACTCCTCTCCTGTACATATTGCCCACTGTCAAACCCTCCGCGCTCCTCTCCTGTATATACTGCCCACTGTCATACCCTCCACACTCCTCTCCTGTACATACTGCCCACTGTCATACCCTCCACACTCCTCTCCTGTACACACTGCCCACTGTCATACCCTCCACACTCCTCTCCTGTACATACTGCCCACTGTCATACCCTCCACACTCCTCTCCTGTACATACCGATCACTGTCATACCCTCCACACTCCTCTCCTGTACATACTGCCCACTGTCATACCCTCCACACTCCTCTCCTGTACATACCGATCACTGTCATACCCTCCACACTCCTCTCTTGTACATACTGCTCACTGTCATACCCCCCACACTCCTCTCCTGTACATACTGACCGCTGTCATACCCTCCACACTCCTCTCCTGTACATACTGCCCACTGTCATCCCCTCCACACTCCTCTCCTGTACATACTGCCCACCGTCATACCCTCCACACTCCTCTCCTGTACATACTGACCGCTGTCATACCCTCCACACTCCTCTCCTGTACATACTGCCCACTGTCATACCCTCCACACTCCTCTCCTGTACATACTGCCCACTGTCATACCCCCCACACTTCTCTTCTTCTCGCTGTAAAATGATACATGTTTTTAATTATTTTCTGTATTGATACATTTGTCTGTAAAATTCTTCTTGTGCGTCTCACCTGCTTCTTGCTGCAGTGTGAAGTAATAAAGATTTGATACAGTGCGGAATCGATTTCTCTGTGTGAACAGGAAGATTACAGAACACTCGACGTTAATCGAGTCCTATCAGTCTCCTCCGAACCTAAAGGCCAGTGACACCGTGCCGTGTAATGTGTTCGGCTCTCCATTCATTTCATGCCGGAGATCTCCGTCTATAGAATCCTGCCAAAGCACCGCGGGATTTGTAATACAAATCTAATATTTCTATCCACACAGAATTTGTTTCTGAGATAAAGTGGGATTAGGGAACAGCCAGGCGGTAACTGAATTTTCACGCCTTTAAATCGAGTTCCGTGAGGTTCTAGAAGGTTTCTTTGGGGGAATCTTTACTGTTTTGTGTATATCTTCTGACCTTACCTATTATATCAAATTCAACTGTATTTTTTTTATTGAGTATATAATTTATTGTATTATATTTATTTATTTTTTAATCTTTTTTATTGCATACTGTATGAGTATTTCATGCTTTTTTGATTTTTTCTTTTCTTTTTTTTATTGCATATGAGTATATTATGCTTGTTTTTTCATCTTTATTTTTTTCATATGAGTATTTCAGGTTTTTTTTTATTGCATATGAGTATTTCATCCCTATTTTTTCTTTGTCTTTTTTTATTTTATATGAGTATTTCATGTTCTTTTGGCTTTTTTTATTGCATATTAGTATTTTGTGCTTATTTAATGTTTTTGTTTTTTTTTTCTTGCATATGAGTATTTCATGTTTATTTATTTTATAGTCCTTATTATTGCATATGAGTGTTTCATAATTATTTAATTTTTTTTTTATCTTTTTTTTTTCTTGTGTTTGAGTATTTCATGTTTATTTAAATTGTTTCTTTCTTATTGCATATGAACATTTCATGTTTATTTAATTTTTTTTCTTTCTTTTTGCATATGAACATTTCATGATTATTTGATTTTTTTTAGTCTTTCTCATTGCATATCAGTATTTCATGCCTATTTGATTTCTTTTCATATTCTTTATTGCCTATGAGTATTTCATGTTTATTTAAGTTTTTAGTCTTTTTTATTGCATATGAGTATATTATGCTTGGTTTTTCATCTTTATTTTTTTCATATGAGTATTTCAGGTTTTTTTTATTGCATATGAGTATTTCATCCTTATTTTTTATTTGTCTTTTTTTATTTTATATGAGTATTTCATGTTCTTTTTTTGTTTTTTTTTTATTGCATATTAGTATTTTGTGCTTATTTAATGTTTTTTGTTTTTTTTTCTTGTGTATGAGTATTTCATATTTATTTAATTTTTTTTCTTTCTTATTGCATATGAACATTTCATAATTATATGATTTTTTTTAGTCTTTCTCATTGCATATCAGTAATTCATGCCTATTTGATTTCTTTTCATATTCTTTATTTCCTATGAGTATTTCATGTTTATTTAATTTTTTAGTCTTTTTTATTGCATATGAGTGTTTCATGATTATTTTATTTTTTTAATCTTTTTTTTTTTCTTGCGTATGAGTATTTCATGTTTATTTAATGTTTTTAGTCTTTCTTATTGCATATCAATATTTCATGCCTATTTGATTTCTTTTTATATTCCTAGATTGTAAGCTCCCAGGATCAGGTCCTCCTTTCCCTCTTGTATTGAACTGTATTGTTGCTGTATTGTCTCCCTTTATATTGTAAAGTGCTGAGCAAACTGTTGGCGCCATAAATCCTGTATAATAATAATATATAAATCCTGTATAATAATAATATATAAATCCTGTATAATAATAATAATAATATATAAATCCTGTATAATAATAATATATAAATCCTGTATAATAATAATAATAATATATAAATCCTGTATAATAATAATAATATTCTTTATTGCCTTTGAGTATTTCATGTTTATTTCATTTTTTAGTCTTTCTTATTGCATATCAGTATTTCATGCCTTTTTGATTTTTTTTCATATTCTTTTATTGCATATGAGTAAATCAAGTTTATTATATTTTTTTTTTGTCTTTTTTATTGCATATTAGTATTTCATGCCTATTTATTCATTTTTGTTTTTGTCTGTTTTATTGCATATGAATATTTTTTTTTTAATTTTATCTTTTCTATTGTATATTAGTATTTCATGTTTATTTAATTTTTTTTTGTCTTTTTTATTGCATATGAGTATTTCAAGTTTATTTATTTTTGTTTTGTTTTTTGGCTTTTTTTATTGCACATTATTATTCCATGCGTATCATTCGTCTCATAACCTGATTGGCTACTTGTTCTACTTCTTCTACTCACATTCCAGCTCTGCTGTATTGGGACTGCAAGAGGCTGATGCCAGGTCACATTTAGGCAGGGCATCTAATGTTACTGGGGGATCTCTTCTTGGGGGGAGGGGACTATTGCTGTTGATGGATCAATTATTGCTTGGAGGGATTGACTGTTAAGGGAGGGGTCTATTGAGATATATTGTTGCTGCGGGGGGTCACCCTCTGCCACTACAGAACCTCTGCACATTACCTCACCCCCCGGAGCCACTACCCTCTGCCACTACCGACCACCACCCCTAGGCAACACAGAACCACCACACATTACCCCCCCGGGCCACTACCCTTTGCCACTACTGACCACCACCCCTAGGCAGCACAGAACCACCGCACATTACCCCCCCAGAGCCACTACCCTCTGCCACTACCGACCACCACCCCTAGGCAGCACAGAACCACCGCACATTACCCCCCCAGAGCCACTACCCTCTGCCACTACCGACCACCACCCCTAGGCAACACAGAGCCGCCGCACATTACCCCCCGCCGGTGCCACTATCAACCACCACCCCTAGGCAACACACAGCCGTCGCACATTGACCCCCCCCCCTCAGGGCCACTACCCTCTACCACTACTGACCACCACCCTTAGGCAGCACAGAACCACCGCACATTACCCTCCCGGCGCCAGTACCCTCTTCCACTACCGACCACTGCCCCTAGGCAACACAGAACTGCCGCACATTACTCCCCCCCGCCGGAGCCACTACCCTCTGCCACTACCAACCACCGCCCCTAGGCAACACAGAACCACTGTACATTGCCACCCCCCAGGACTACTACCCTCTGCCACTACCGACCACCGCCCCTATGCAACACAGAACTGGTGCATATTACTACCCCCTCGGGGCCACTACCCTCTGCCACTACCGATCACCGCCCCTAGGCAACACAAAACCACTGTACATTGCCACCCCCCAGGACTACTACCCTCTGCCACTACCGACCACCACCCCTATGCAACACAGAACTGGTGCATATTACTACCCCCTCGGGGCCACTACCCTCTGCCGCTACCGATCACCGCCCCTAGGCAACACAAAACCACTGCACATTACCCCCCCGGCGCCACTACCAACCACCACCCCTAGGCAACACAGAACCACCACACATTACCCTCCCCTCTGCCACAACCCTCTGCCACTACCGACCACCACCCCTAGGCTACACAGAACCACTGCACATTACCCCCCCTCAGCGCCACTACCCTCTACCAATACCAACCACCACCCCTAGGCATCACAGAACCGCCACACATTACCCTCCCTGGGGCCACTACCCTCTGCCACTACCGACCACCACTCCTAAGCAACACAGAACCACCACACATTACTCTCCCCTCTGCCACTACCGACCACCACCCCTAGGCAACACAGAACTGCTGCACATTACCCTCTCCAGGGCCACTACCCTTTGCCACTACCAACCACCACCCATAGGCAACACATAACCGTCACACATTACCCCCCCCCCCCCGGCGCCACTACCCTCTGCCACTAGCAACCACCACCCCTAGGCATCACAGAACCGCCACACATTACCCTCCCTGGGGCCACTACCCTTTGCCACTACCGACCACCACTCCTAAGCAACACAGAACCACCACACATTACTCTCCCCTCTGCCACTACCGACCACCACCCCTAGGCAACACAGAACTGCTGCACATTACCCTCTCCAGGGCCACTACCCTTTGCCACTACCAACCACCACCCATAGGCAACACATAACCGTCACACATTACCCCCCCCCCCCGGCGCCACTACCCTCTGCCACTAGCAACCACCACCCCTAGGCAACACAGAACCGCCAAACATTACCCTCTCCAGCGCCATTACCGTCTGCCACTACTGACCATTACCCCTTGGCAACACAGAACCGCCACACATTACCCTCCCCGGTGCCACTACCCTTTGCCACTACCGACCACCACCCCTAGGCAACACAGCAACAGGCTGCCACCCTCTGCCACAACTGACTGCCGCAACCATCACCCACCCCCAGCCACCACCTCTCAATTCACCAACATTATATCACCGGAATTACAGAAGAGCAGCCGACCATCCGCTCACACTCCACCCTCCTCAGATCCTTGGCAATGCTGCACCAGGTCCCTTCTTCTGGGGGCCTGAAATTTGCCACCCAAGGCAAATGCGTTGTTTGCCTCGCGGTAAATGTGCGGCCCGGAAGGGCGCGGAGAGAAAAAAATCCCTGCATTTAGCTACTTACACTGCTTGTATCTTGGTATCTGCTCTATGTAAGAAAACAATTGATAAATTAAGGTCATTAAAGATGGTTATAATATCGATCATCATTAGCACAGTCACGTGGAGAAAATAAAAACATACGTAATAAAAATATAAAATAAAAACAGAACCTGTTGCAAGATGCAGAAAACTGCTTCCAAGGGCATCAGAACATGTAAACTTCAAGTAATTTGATGCAAAATGAAAGCAGGTTTGGCCAGCTTGGGTCCTGAAAATAAAAACATACTAAAAATATTATAAAAAAACTGAAAATAAACACATAATAAAAATATAAAATAAAACACAACCTATTGCAAGGTGCAGAAAAATGCTTCCAAAAGCATCAGAACATATAAACTTCAAGAAATAATTTGATGCAAAATTAAACATGTTTGGCCAGCTTGGCCAGCTTGGGTCCTGAAAATAAAAACAGAATACAAATATAAAATAAAAATTGAAAATAAACACATAATAAAAATATAAAATAAAAACACAACCTATTGCAAGGTGCAGAAAAATGCTTCCAAAGGCATCAGAACATGTAAACATCAAATAATTTGATGCAAAATGAAAGCATGTTTGGCCAGCTTGGGTCCTGAAAATAAAAACATACTAAAAATATTTAAAAAAAACTGAAAATAAACACATAATAAAAATATAAATAAAACACAACCTATTGCAAGGTGCAGAAAAATGATTCCAAAAGCATCAGAACATATAAACTTCAAGTAATAATTTGATGCAAAATAAAAGCATGCTTGGCCAACTTGGGTCCTGAAAATAAAAGCAATAAAAATATAAAATAAAAACAGAACCTGTTTCAAGGTGTAGAAAAATGCTTCCAAAGGCACCATAACATGTAAACTTCAAGTAATAATTTGATGCAAAATGAAAGTATGTTTGGCCAGCTTGGGTCCTGAAAATAAAAACAGAATAAAAATATTAAATAAAAACGGAACCTGTTGCAAGGTGCAGAAAAATGCTTCCAAAGGTATCAGAACATGTAAACTCCGAGTAATAATGTGAAATGAAAGCATGTGTAAGGGTCCTGTCCACGGCAGAAGTTCTGGAAGGTCTGGCATTACTGCCAGTACCCTGCATGGCCGCAGAAGTACACATCAGCCTCAGTTTTGTGCCAGACGGCCTTTATAAGGAGGCTCATCACTTCCTCTGGTTGCTGGATGATCTCTAGCTCCCCGTGCCCTGTTCCTGTTTCCTGTGATTGTGACCTGTGACTTCCTGATACCGACTCGGCTTGCTCCTGGACCTGTCTACTCTGCTTAACCCCTGATCTGACCTCGGCTTGGCTTATGGATACTCTCTCTCTCTCTCGCTCCTCTGTGTATGACCTCAGCTATCCCATCTGACTACGTCTGCTCTGATTCCCACCTGGTACCTGACCTTGGCTTGAACCGACTACCCAGTAAACACCTAAATCCCGGAAGGGCTTGCATACCACACACAGGCGCCTCCTGTCTGCAGACCTATCTCCGTACATCAGCTGTGCTTCTGGGTGGACCACCAACCAGCACTCCTACAGGTGACCTGTGCAACTTTGGGCCTTACTCCCGCTGTCCCACTCTCAGGGGAGTCCGGAACTTAGCCGCAAGGGAAGCCCTCTCTCCATTGGCCTCCATTACAAGGTACGTGATAGCATGTTTGGCCAGTGTGGGTCCTAAAAATAAAAACATAATAAAAACATAAAATAAAAATAGAACCTGTTGCAAGGTGCATGAAAATGCTTCCAAAGGCACCAGAACATGTAAACTTCAAGTAATTTGATGCGAAATGAAAGCATGTTTGGCCAGCGTGGGTCCTGAACATAAAAACATAATAAAAATATAAAATAACAACAGAACCTGTTGCAAAGTGCAGAAAAATGCTTCCAAAGGCATTAGAACATGTAAACTCCAAGTAATAAGTTGATGCAAAATGAAAGCATGTTTGGCCAGCTTGGCCAGCCACTTCAAGTAATAATTTGATGCGAAATGAAAGCATGTTCGGCCAGCTTGGGTCCTGGACCCCCTCCAAAGATGCCACATGGTGTGCGCTAACTTCCGTAGTCATATCACAGCGCGCACCTTTTCTTACCTTCATGCACTCGTTGTGTCTGCATTGTTCCTATAATGACGTTTTTTTTTTTTTTTTCTTTTTTGTTGATCTCACATAGACTAATGCAAGCAGTGGGGAATTTATTCATAAGTCCCATCATCAGGAACAATGGATGTTGTGAGCTTTGCAGACAGCGGGGTGAAATAAACTTTGGAGCAGACAATATCACAGGAGGAGAGAAGGAGACAGAAGGGGGAGAAGAACTCTAGAGGAAGCTGGAATTGAGAGTCTGCACATTGCGCGCTGTTCTAGCCTCCGGGCTGGAGAAGGCGAGTGACAGAAGACACTGTCTACCAGATAGAAAAGGCTGGGGATTCGGTGGAAACAAAGGAACGTGTCTTCCATATATATATATATATATACAGTTGCAAGAAAAAGTATGTGAACCCCTTGGGATTACGTGGAGTTTTGCATGAATTGGGCATAAAATGTGCTCTGAACGTCATCTAAGTCACAACAATAGAAGAACACTGTCTGCTGAACATAATACTACACAAACATTAGATGTTGCCATGGTTTAATTGCACATAACATGTAAACATTCACAGTGCAGGGAGGAAAAAGTATGTGAACCTTTGGACCTAATAACTGGTTGACCCTCCTTTGGCAGCAATAACCTCAACCAAACGTTTCCTGTAGTTGCAGATCAGACCTGCACAACGATCTGGAGTCATTTTGGACCACTCCTCTTCACAAAACTGTTTCAGTGTAGCAATATTCTTGGGATGTCTGGTGTGAATCGCTCTCTTAAGGTCATGCCACAGCATTTCAATCGGGTTGAGGTCAGGACTCTGACTGGGCCACTCCAGAAGGCGTATTCTGTGCCGTTGCAGCCATTGGTTTGTTGAATGACTTGTATGCTTTGGGTCATTGTCCTGTTGCATCACCCATCCTCTGCGGAGCTTCAGTTGGCGGACAGATGGTCGTACGTTTTCCTGCAAAATGTCTTGATAAACTCTGGAATTCATTTTCCCATCAATGACAACAATCCATCCAGGCCCTGAGGCAGCAAAGCAGCCCCAAACCATGATGCTCCCTCCGCCATGTTTCACAGTGGGGATGAGGTTTTGATGTTGGTGTGCTGTGCCTTTTTTTCTCCACACATAGTGTTGTGTGTTCTTCCCAAACAACTCAATCTTGGTTTCATCTGTCCACAGTATATTTAGCCAGTAGTGCTGTGGAACATCCAGGTGCTCTTTTGCAAACTTCAAACGTACTGCAATATTCTTTTTGGACAGCAATGGGTTCCTCCGTGGTGTCCTCCCATGTACTCCATTCTTGTTTAATGTTTTCCTTATTGTAGATGTGTCAACAAAAATGTTAGTATGTGCCAGAGATTTCTGTAGGTCTTTAGCTGACACTCTGGGATTCTTCTTTACCTCATGCAGCATTCTGCGCTGTGCTCTTGCAGTCATTTTTACAGGACGACCACCCCTAGGGAGAGTAGCAACAGTGCTAAACTTTCTCCATTTGTAGACAGTCTGTCTTACCGTGGACACATGAACATCAAGGCTTTTGGAGATACTTTTGTAACCCTTTCCAGCTTCATGCAAGTCAGCAATTCTTGATCGTAGGTCTTCTGATAGCTCTTTTCTGCGAGGCATGGTTCACATCAGACAGTGCTTCTTGAAACCAGTAAACCCAAAACAGGTGTGTGTTTTTTAAGGGCAGGACAGCTGTCAGCAACACATCCAATATCATCACACTGATTGGAGTCAAAGTTGGCTCACTCCTGGCTCCAATTATCTCTGGGAGAAGTCATTAAGCTAGGGCTTCACATACTTTTTCCTCCCTGCACTGTGAATGTTTACATGTTATGTGCAATTAAACCATGGCAACATTTAATATTTGTGTAGTATTATGTTCAGCAGACTGTGTTCTTCTATTGTTGTGACTTAGATGCCGTTCAGAGCACATTTTATGCCCAATTCATGCAAAACTCCACGTAATCCCAAGGGGTTCACATACTTTTTCTTGCAACTGTATATATATCCCGGGAACACTCTGTGGCTGTAAGATAGAAGATCTGCCGAATATTCAACACAATGGATATCAACTCTTATCGCTGATAACGAAAATGTATCTGAACACCAGGAACTGAAAACGCTACAACAGTACAATCAGTCTGTAGATGCAGGAAAGCATGCTTGTTATACTCCCTGCGGAACCTAAGGGGTTAATCCTCTGCATTGTGTAAAAAGGCTGTTCGATCCTGTCTTCTCTGATCCTCCCCTTCTTCTGGTGTCCCCCTCTTACCTCCTGATAAGACATATCGTGTGGAGACACTCTGCACATGCACAGTTTGGCGTGTATTGCTAGAGAGATTTATTTTTCTCTGCATGTGATCAGCACAGGGCCAATCAGCACTGTCCAGACAGATTTGATTTGATTTATATCTATCTATCTATGCACACTGCATGTATGTATGTGTGTATGTGTGTGTGTGTGTGTGTATGTATATATATATATATATATATATATATATATATATATATATATATATAATTATATTATTATTTGTAATAAAACAAAAAAATATATATAGATAGATGATAGATAGATAGATAGATAGATAGATAGATAGATAATAAAAATATAAAAATCAGCAGATAAATAATTGCTAAGGGGAGAAGGGGAGGAAGAAGTTAATTAGGCCTCATTATGGTTAACTAAAGGTTAATGCAGCCTTAAAAAGGAATACATTTAATTTAATTTTACTTAATCTCTTACTTTTTACTTAATTGATGTCATGTGCAAATCAAAGGTCACACCTGTGATCAACATATGAATGAAATTGTAATCAAAGAAAACAATACATGGTTACAATGTCCAGTATTTAACAATTGCAGATTACATAAATAATGACACCTGCTCCTGTTGTGTAATACAAAACAAATACCGGCTATCAAAATACAAAGCAATTACCAGCTATCAAAATACAAAGCAAAATACAAATGACAGGTACAACATGTACAATGTGTAGGACAAAGCAAGGAGGTCACATTAAAGTATTCAGGCATCATATGTTTTGGCACAAATGTTATAAATGTGGAAGTTAAAAAATAGACCCAACCCAACAGACCCAAACAGGACAGGAGCTTTTAGAGGGGACTAGGGGCTAGCCTTCTAACCACTGATTATGGCCCATGGAGGAGACTAGGGATTTTGTCTGCTTCTCATGGACAGGGCATGGAGAAGAGCTCAGTTCAGGCTCTGATCCTTTGGAGAGAGCAGATCATTCACCAATGATGGACAACAACGTGATGAACGCTGAGAGCGAGGCTTGGATGAATTCTCTGAATAAAGACAATAAATCTTCCCTTCTGGAGTGGATGGAAAACTGTATTATTGATCTCGTCCAGGTAAATGGTCAGAGGAAATATGGTGGCCCTCCTGCAGCTCCTCCACTTGGGACCGAAATGTTTATCAACATTCTCCCTCAAGAAATTTACTAAGATAAAAAACTTTTTTCAGACTGTTGGACTATTGTATGAGTGTTGTCCTACGATGGACAGATTACACAAGTAAAAGCCAAACACTTGAAAGGCACAACATGTAATGGACTTTGTGAATTCAGGGTGGTGGTTTCCAGACTGTCTGGGGTGGACTCCCTTACTTGTCTGGGGTGGGATCCCTGGCAGGTTTGCGGTGGGCTCCTGGCAGGTCTGCGGTGGGCTCCCTGGCTGGTCTGGGGTGGGCTCCCTGTCTGTCCTGGGGTGCGCTCCCTGTCTGGTCTGGGGTGCGCTCCCTGTCTGGTCTGGGGTGGGCTCTCTGCCTGGTCTGGGGTGAGCTCTGGGGTGGGCTCCCTGACTGGTCTGGGGCGGGCTCTATGACTGGTCTGGGTTGGGCTCCCTGACTGGTATGGGGTGGGCTCTCTGGCTGGTCTGGGGTGGGCTCCCTGGATGGTCTGGGGTGGGCTCCCTGGTTGGTCTGGGATGGTATCCTTGGGTGGTCTGCGGTGGGTTCCCTGGCTGGTCTTGGGTGGGCTCGCTGGCTGGTCTTAGCTGGGCTCCTTGGCTGGTCTTAGCTGGGCTCCCTGGCTAGTCTCGGGTGGGATCCCTGGCCGATCTGGGGTGGGCTCCCTGGCCGGTCTGGGGTGGTCTCCCTGGCTGGTGTGGGGTGGGCTCCCTGGCTGGTCTGGGTTGGGATCTCTGGCTGGTCTGCGGTGGGATCCCTGGCTGGTCTGGGGTGGGCTCCCTGTCTGGTCTGAGGTGAGCTCCCTGGATGGTCTGGGGTGGGCTCCCTGGCTGGTCTCGGGTGGCCTCCCTGGCTAGTCTGGGGTGGGCACCCTGGATGGTCTGGGGTGGGCTCCCTGGCTGGTCTGGAGTGGGCTCCGTGGCTAGTCTGGGGAGGGCTCCCCGGCAGGTCTGGGGCGGGCTCCCCGGCTGGTCTGGGGTGGGCTCCCCGGCTGGTCTGGAGTGGGCTCCCTGGCTGGTCTGGAGTGGGCTCCCTGGCTGGTCTGGAGTGGGCTCCGTGGCTGGTCTGGGGAGGGCTCCCCGGCTGGTCTGGGGCGGGCTCCCCGGCTGGCCTGGAGTGGGCTCCCCGGCTGGTCTGGAGTGGGCTCCCCGACTGGGCTGGGTGCCTGGCTGTTGATTAGCTTATTGTTAATTAGATCGCTGTTTAACTGCTTTCCCACTGACCTACAGTAGATATACTGCTACCGGGGTGGCAGGAGTATGCAAAATCACGTATATATACATGATTTTGCATTTCTGGGTAGGGGGCACTCGGGCCCTACCTGTGCCGCTACTCACGGTCTCGGCTGTCAAACACCGGGTCACATTACAAATACCCCCCAAATGACACCTTTTTTGGAAAGTAGGCAGTTCAAGGTATTTAATAAGAGGTATGGCGAGTTTTTTGAAGTTTTGACATTTTTTTGAAAATGAACAAATGAATCAAAATGTGTTTTTTTCACGCTTTGTCTTTTACATACTGTCACCAGTGCAGTACGGTGTCATTATACAACTGGTGTGGCGGTGATCAGGGATACTGACCGGTGACAGTATGTTAACCGCTTTCCAACCACCCTATAGCAGAAGTACTACTACAGGGCGGCTGCGGTGCGCAAAATCGTGTATATATATATATGTGATTTTGCATTTTGCGGCTGTGGCTGTCAATCAGCAGGTCCCGGCCGGTAATTACTCACTGGCACCCAGTGATCGCAGAGCATTACCGACGGAGGGAGAGAACTGTATGTAAATAATACGGATCTCTCCCCTTTCAGCTCCTGCACACTGCTTTGCATGGCTCTGCACAGCACAGCCATACAAAGCAGTGTGATTACAGTTGAAGCACAAACACAGCACACAGTTAACCCTTTGATCGCCCCAGATGTTAACCCCTTCCTGCCCAGTGCCATTAGTACAGTGTCAGTGCTTTTTATTAGCTCTGATCACTGTGTTGGTGTCACTGGGGATGTCAGTGACACCAAGTCAGTCCCCCCCAGTGTCAGAATGCCCGCTGCAGTCCCGCTATAAGTCGCTGATCATCGCCATTACTATTATTAAAGAAGAAAAAAATATCTGACACTTTCTGGAACCTCTCTGTGGAAAATAGCTGACACTTTCTGGTGTCTCTCTGTGGAAAATAGCTGACACTCTGAGGCGCCAGAAAGTGTCAGGTATTTTCCACAGAGAGGGGCCAGAAAGTGTCAGCTATTTTCCACAGAGAGGCACCATAAAGTGTCAGCTATTTTCCACAGAGAGGGGCCATAAAGTGTCAGCTATTTTCCACAGAGAGGGGCCATAAAGTGTCAGCTATTTTCCACAGAGAGGGGCCAGAAAGTGTCAGCTATTTTCCACAGAGAGGCAACAGAAAGTGCCAGCTATTTTCCACAGAGGGGGGCCAGAAAGTGTCAGCTATTTTCCACAGAAAGGAGCCAGAAAGTGTCAGCTATTATCCACAGAGGGGGCCAGAAAGTGTCAGCTATTTTCCACAAAGAGACGTCAGAAAGTGTCAGCTATTTTCCACAGAAAGGAGCCAGAAAGTGTCAGCTATTATCCACAGAGAGGTTCCAGAAAGTGTCAGCTATTTTCCACAAAGAGGCGTCAGAAAGTGTCAGGTATTTTCCACAGAGAGGCGCCAGAAAGTGTCAGCAGTTTTCCACAGAAAGGTGCCAGAAAGCATCAGCTATTTTCCACAGAGAGACACCAGAAAGTGTCAGGTATTTTCCACAGAGAGGCACCAGAAAGTGTCAGCTATTTTCCACAGAGAGGCACCAGAAAGTGTCAGCTATTTTCCACAGAGAGGTGCCAGAAAGTGTCAGCAGTTTTCCACAGAAAGGTGCCAGAAAGCATCAGCTATTTTCCACAGAAAGGTGCCAGAATGCATCTGCTATTTTCCACAGAGAGACACCAGAACGTGTCAGCCATTGTTCACAGAGAGGCACCAGAAATTGCCAGCTATTTTCCACAGAGAGGTTCCAGAAAGTGTCAGCTATTTTTCACAGAGAGGAGCCACAAAGTGTCAGCTATTTTCCACAGAGAGGTGCCAGAAAGTGTCAGCTGTTTTCCACAGAGAGGTGCCAGAAAGTGTCAGCTATTTTCCACAGAGAGGTGCCAGAAAGTGTCAGCTATTTTCCACAGAGAGGTGCCAGAAAGTGTCAGCTGGTTTATGCCTGATTACACAGGAGCTTCTAAGTGTCAAAGGGTGACACCACTAATCAGCACCCACATGTGTGCACCTCCCAGCGTCACATTGCCGCCTTCATCCTTCTCTCCAGACCCTGAATGAGCCCCAACACCCCCCCCTGCAGGAGGCTAATATATGGCAGGTTTCAGGTAACCATACCAGCAGTATATAAAATTGCTCCTAATGATTTGTGGACAAAATAAGTAAGTTGGATAAACAGGAACATTATTTTTTGTGTTTGGTTGTGTGTGCCGCCTGCGGTGTAAAGGATCGTATATGAATATTAATGCCTCTGTGCCTTGTGATAAAGCTGGACCTGTCACTCTCCATCTGCCGTTTGGCAGCCGATCCATAGAAGCGGGCACGGTGGCCGGAGGGGCCCTTGTATTTGGCAGCGATTCCGATGACGGCGACTCCTCTGTTTATTCGCACACACGCCCAGTGCGCTGCACTGGAGGTTAGAGCACAACACAAATAAACACAATGAGAGCAGACTCAATAAAACCACTTACCCCCCCGGGGGCTTCTATCACCGGAGACCATCTGGGGTGTATTGTCTACGCGCTCATTTCATAATTTATTCCATAAAACCAACAGAAACATTAACAGTTTCAGAACCCAGGAATGCAGGAAGAAAAGGGAAATGATTATATATACAGTATCTCCCAGAAGTGAGTCCCCCCCTCACATTTGTGTATACATTTTCATGTGACAACACTGAAGAAATGACACTTTGCTACAATGTGACGTAGTCAGTGTACAGCTTGTATAACAGTGTAAATATACAGTGAAAGAAATGCGTATTTGCTCCCCGGCTGATGTTGAATGTTCGCCCCTCACAAAGAAATGATCGGTCTAACAATCGAATGTTCGGTGTATTGTAACACTGAGAGACAGAATACAACAACAAATTCAGCAGAAATGCGTCTAACAAATGATGACTGATCTGCATGTTCATGAGGGAAAGAAGGATTTGATCCCCTATCATTCAGCAGGATTTCTGGCTACCAGGTGTCTTTCATACAGGTAACAAGCTGAGATTAGAAGCAGTCTCTTAAAGGGAGTGCTGCTAATCTCATTGTGTTACCTGTATAAAAGACACCTGTCCACAGGAGCAATCAAACCATCAGATTCCAAACTCTCCACCATGGCAAAGACCAAAGAGCTGTCCAAGGATGTCAGGGACAAGATGGTAGACCTACGCAAGGCTGGACTGGGCTACCAAACTATGGCCAAGCAGCTTGGTGAGAAGGTGACAACAGTTGGTGCAATCATTCACAAATGGAAGAAACACAAAACAAGTGTCAGTCTCCCTAGGTCTGCACCATGCAAGATCTCACCTCGTGGAGTGTCAGTGATCAGTGAGGAATCATCCCAGAACTACACGTGGGGATCTTGTCAATGATCTCCAGGCAGCTGGGACCACAGTCACCAAGAAAACAATTGGTAACACACTACGCCGACAAGGACTGAAATCCTGCAGTGCCGCAAGGTCCCTCTGCTCAAGAAAGCACATGTCCAGGCCCGTCTGAAGTCTGCCACTGAACATCTGAATGATGCCGAGGAGGACTGGTGGGAAGTGTTGTGGTCAGATGAGACCAAAATCAAGCTCTTTGGCATCAACTCAACTCGCCGTGTTTGGAGGAGGAGGAATGCTTCCTATGACCCCAAGAACACCATCCCAACTGTGAAACATGGTGGTGGAAATATTCTGCTTTAGGGGTGTTTTTCTTCTAAGGGGACAGAACAACTGCACCGCATCAAAGGGACGATGGACAGGGCAATGTACCATCAAATCGTGGGTGAGAACCTTCTTCCCTCAGTCAGGGCTTTGAACATGGGTGGTGGATGGGTGTTCCAGCATGACAATGACCCAAAACACACGGCCAAGGCAACAAAGGAGCGGCTCAAGAAGAAGCACATTAAGGTCCTGGAGTGGCCTAGCCAGTCTCCAGACCTTCATCCGATTGAAAATCTGTGGAGGGAGCTGAAAGTTCGAGTTGCCAAACGTCAGCCACCAAACCTTAATGACTTGGAGAGGATCTGCCAAGAGGAGTGGGCCAAAATCCCTCCTGAGATGTGTGCGAACCTGGGGGCCAACTCCAGGAAATGTCTGACCTCTGTGATTGCCAACAAGGGATTTGCCACCAAGTACTAAATCATGTTTTGTGAAGGGGATCAAATCCTTCTTTCCCTCATGAACATGCAGATCAGTCATCATTTGTTAGACGCATTTCTGCTGAATTTGTTGTTGTATTCTGTCTCTCAGTGTTACACCGAACATTCCATTGTTAGACCGATCATTTCTGTGTGAGGGGCGAACATTCAACATCAGCCGGGGAGCAAATATGCATTTCCTTCACTGTATAGGCCCCAACATTGCTGATCCTTACCTGCAAAATATATTGAGTGCAAATAAAGTGAATATGAATTTTATTTAGGGCCAGGTTCCCATCAGCAGTGCTTATAGGCACACAAGGATCCTGGCTGCATAGCTGCAAACATATATGTACCAAAGGGACATCCATTCATGCACCTATCCATCCAGTTACGCACCCATCCATCCATCAATCCACCCAATGACTCACCCATCCATCCACCCATCCATCCACCCAGACACCAACCCATCCATCCTTCCATCCTTCCATATAACCAACCACCCACCCCTTTATCCACCCAGCCACCAACCCATCCATCCTTCTTTGCTTCCATCCATCCAACCACCCACCCATCCATTGACAACCACCAACCCATGAATCCTTCCATCTATCCAACCTCCCACCCCTTTATCCACCCAGCGACCAGCTCATCCATCCTTTTTTCCATCCATCCAACTAACCACCAATGACCCACCCACCCATCCATTGACTCCAATAACAACCACCAACCCATGAATCCTGCCATCTATCCAACCACCCACCTACCCATCCATCCACGCAGCCATCTACCCAATTATCTTCTAAAACACCCAATCAGCCAGCCAGCCAGCCAGCCAGCCAATCACCCAACAACTAACTCATCTGTCCATAAATCCATTCATCAAACCACCAACCTACCCATCCACTCACCCATCCATCCTTCCATGCAACTACACACCTATCCACCCAGCCACCATCCCATCTGTCCTTCTTTCCATCCAACCACCCACCCAGCCACCAACCCATCCATCCACCCATCCATCCCACCATTTATCAACCCATTCGTTCTTCCATCTATCCACCCAATGACCCACCAATCCATTGACCCAGCCACCAACCCATGCATCCTTCCATCTATCCAACCACCCACCTAACACCCAGCCACCCATCCAATCACCCATGTACCCATGCATCTGCATATCCATTCATTCCATCACCAACCCATCCGTCCATCCATCCATCCTACCACCCATCTATCCCATACATCCACCCATCCAGTCATCCTTCCATTTTGATTTTTAAAGTAGAATCATATTCTTTTACATTTTTGGGGGGTATACATACTCGTAGGAGGAGTAAATCAGCCTTCCAATGGAGACTTCAAGTGGCCATTGCAGCAGGCATGGCAATCTGTTGACACCATTAGGACCCCCGCCTTTGCTCCAAGAAATGACATGTAGTCATCAGTGGGGAACATGTAGACAGGATGTGGGGGCAGTGAGGCCACAGGCAATCGGTATCATGAATATGAACCAAAAGATAATAATAAGATTTTTAACTTAAAAAGGCAGTTTATAATACACAACGCTTTAGTAAATTGAGTGTCATAGATGTTCGATTTTCATACACTATGAATAAAAACAAAGCTTAGTTTATGATGGAGTGGTGAGGTGTTAGACCACTCATCAATCTCTAATTGTCTCCGGTAGTCTGTCTGCAGTCTCTGATCATCTCCTGTACTATGTTTGCAGTCTCTGACCATCTCCTGTACTATGTCTGTAGTCTCTGACCATCTCCTGTACTATGTCTGCAGTCTCTGACCATCTCCTGTACTATGTCTGTAGTCTCTGACCATCTCCTGTACTATGTCTGCAGTCTCTGACCGTCTCCTATAGTATGTCTGCAGTCTCTGACCATCTCCTGTACTATGTCTGTAGTCTCTGACCATCTCCTGTACTATGTCTGCAGTCTCTGACTGTCTCCTGTACTATGTCTGCAGTCTCTGACCGTTTCCTTTAGTATGTCTGCAGTCTCTGACCATCTCCTGTACTATATCTGCAGTCTCTGACTGTCTCCTGTATCATGTCTGTAGTCTCTGACCATCTCCTGTACTATATCTGCAGTCTCTGACTGTCTCCTGTATCATGTCTGTAGTCTCTGACCATCTCCTGTACTATGTCTGTAGTCTCTGACCATCTCCTGTACTATATCTGCAGTCTCTGACTGTCTCCTGTATCATGTCTGTAGTCTCTGACCATCTCCTGTACTATGTCTGTAGTCTCTGACCATCTCCTATACTATGTCTGCAGTCTCTGACTGTCTCCTGTACTATGTCTGCAGTCTCTGACCGTCTCCTTTAGTATGTCTGCAGTCTCTGACCATCTCCTGTACTATATCTGCAGTCTCTGACTGTCTCCTGTATCATGTCTGTAGTCTCTGACCATCTCCTGTACTATGTCTGTAGTCTCTGACCATCTCCTGTACTATATCTGCAGTCTCTGACTGTCTCCTGTATCATGTCTGTAGTCTCTGACCATCTCCTGTAATATGTCTGCAGTCTCTGACCAGGGGCCGACTGACCATTTGGAAACTCGGGCACTACCCGAGGGCCCGGGGTCAGTAGGGGGCCCCATGAGATGCCCCTGGTACCTTTTTCATAGGCTTTTTTGAGTTTGGGCAAAGACACAGGGGCCCCATAATCCCCTATTGCCCGGGGGCCCCATGAGTTGTCAGTCCGCCCCTGTCTCTGATCATCTCCTTTAGTATGTCTGCGGTATCTGACCATCTCCTATATTATGTCTGCAGTCTCTGACCATCTCCTGTACTATGTCTGCAGTCTCTGACCATCTCCTGTAATATATCTACAGTCTCTGACCATCTCCTGTAGTATGTCTGCAGTCTCTGACCATCTCCTGTAATATATCTACAGTCCCTGACCATCTCCTGTACTATGCCTGCAGTCTCTGACCATCTCCTGTAATATATTGGCAGTTTCCAACCATCTCCTGTAGTATATCTGCAGTCTCTGACCATCTCCTGTACTCTGTCTGCAGTCTCTGATCATCTCCTGTAGCACATCTGCAGTCTCTGACCATCTCCTGTAGTATGTCTGCAGTCTATGACCATCTCCTGTAGTATATCTGCAGTCTCTGACTATCTCCTGTACTCTGTCTTCAGTCTCTGATCATCTCCTGTAGCACATCTGCAGTCTCTGACCATCTCCTGAAGTATGTCTGCAGTCTCTGACCATCTCCTGTAGTACGTCTGCAGTCTCTGATCATCTCCTGTAGCACATCTGCAGTTTCTGACCATCTCCTGAAGTATGTCTGCAGTCTCTGACCATCTCCTGAAGTATATCTGCAGTCTCTGACCATCTCCTGTAGCATGTCTGCAGTCTCTGACCATCTCCTGTAGTATGTCTGCAGTCTCTGACCATCTCCTGTACTATATCTGCAGTCTCTGACCGTCTCCTGTAGTATGTCTGCAGTCTCTGACCATCTCCTGTACTATATCTGCAGTCTCTGACCGTCTCCTGTAGTATGTCTGCAGTCTCTGACCATCTCCTGTACTATATCTGCAGTCTCTGACCATCTCTTGTAGCATTACAGATACTAATTATTATATGCAGCCCTTGGGTGATGTCAGGGGCTGCACTCAATGCCCCCTCTACCTAGTATGGTGACCACCACTCCCATAGCACAGGTAGACAATGGTCCATAAAATCCTCAAGCACCAACCAGGGGCGGACTGACAACTCATGGGGCCCCCGGGCAATAGGGGATCATGGGGCCCCTGTGTCCTTGCCCAAACTCAAAAAAGCCTATGAAAAAGGTACCAGGGGCATCTCATGGGGCCCCCTACTGACCCCGGGCCCTCGGGCAGTGCCCGAGTTTCCAATTGGTCAGTCCGCCCCTGGCACCATCATAAACCGAGCTCTATCATTTACAACGATTCCACATCCGCCATATTATTCGATTACGAACAAAAGCCGACTTTTTCTTTTAACTAAATTTCTCACCTCAGATGGGAACAACAAACGGCACCACAAGAGACGTTGATGTTTGTTTCCAGGAGAAGAGCTCTGTGGAGGTTCAGGCGGGTTTGGAAATCGATTCCATTGTAAAATGTATGAAGACGTTGTCACAAAGTAACCAGGAATGAGAAAATCCCGATCCGATCCTTCATCCGGATCCAAAGGCATCTCCCGGGGATCCTCCCAATGGGTTGCAGGTCTTTCTAGCATAACCCAGTCCTTTGATTTTGGCATCTGGGAAGTTTTATCGCAGATTATACTTACCAACCTGGATTTTTTTTTTTCTTTTACATGTTTTTTTCCAAGCCTAGAATTTTGTTTACCGCGGGATACATAAAAAAAGCATGGGACTGATTATCATCCAAAACCCCAAAACATAATATTCAATGCCTGATTTCTCCTGTTCCCCTTATTTTTAAATAAAACCTTCCGCTTTTCGCTACATACATATTTTTTTATATCATTACTGGGTCTCTGTGCTCCTCTATGCAATATAGGCAGATCGTGGCTGGTGGGAGGGGCTGGCAGGGTGCTGTACGTAGTCTCCTGAAAACATTGCAGCTCCCTGTTTCGGTACTCCTCTTAAGAGACCTCTGTCCTGATGGGATGGCTCTTGGAACGGTGTCCTAAGAATGCAAATTGACAGCCGCCCATTTTAATATTTGCATAACTCCTCCCAAGAGTCTTCAGTCTTGATACAAGCTGGAGGCTGGCTGTTGGGAGGAGTAATGAAGCAGGACCACCCACTCCTCTAGATTGACAGCCGCCCATTTTAATATTTGCATAACTCCTCCCAAGAGTCCTCAGTCTTGATGCAAGCAGGAGGCTGGTTGTTGGGAGGAGTAATGAGGCAGGACCACCCACTCCTCTGGATTGACACCCAACCATTGTAATATTTGCATAACTCCTCCCAAAAGTCCTCAGTCTTGATGCAAGCAGGAGGCTGGCTGTTGGGAGGAGTAATGAGGCAGGACCACCCACTCCTCTAGATTTACACCCAACCATTTTAATATTTGCATAACTCCTCCCCAAAGTCCTCAGTCTTGATGCAAGCAGGAAGATGGGTGTTGGGAGGAGTAATGAGGCAGGACCACCCACTCCTCTAGATTTACACCCAACCATTTTAATATTTGCATAACTCCTCCCCAAAGTCCTCAGTCTTGATGCAAGCAGGAAGATGGGTGTTGGGAGGAGTAATGAGGCAGGACCACCCACTCCTCTAGATTTACACCCACCCATTTTAATATTTGCATAACTCCTCCCAAAAGTCCTCAGTCTTGATGCAAGCAGGAGGCTGGCTGTTGGGAGGAGTAATAAGGCAGGACCACCCACTCCTCTAGATTTACACCCAACCATTTTAATATTTGCATAACTCCTCCCCAAAGTCCTCAGTCTTGATGCAAGCAGGAAGATGGGTGTTGGGAGGAGTAATGAGGCAGGACCACCCACTCCTCTAGATTGACAGCCACCCATTTTAATATTTGCATAACTCCTCCAAAGAGCCAGCCCACTGCTTGCTTCAGGACTGATAATTCTTGGGAGGAGTTATGCAAATATCAAATTGGGTGGATGTTATTCTAGACGCTCTAGGCAACACCCACATGTCATGCTGAGCCTCCACATTTGTCAGAGCTGAAATCCGATGAACGTAAGGGATGGGCCAGAGACGTAGACAAGCAAATTTGTTTCGTTCTGGATTCGAATTCAGAAAATTTTTTTGTTATTTGGACATTTAGATGTCTTCGAATTTCTGAAATTCAAATTCAAATCGAATTGACTTGACTTTGAATTGAATAGGAATATGAAAAGAATAGAATAGAACTTAAAAGAATAGAATAAAATAGATTAGAATAGAAAAGAATAGATAATAAAAGAATAGAAATGAATAGAATACACTTCCGCCTGGCAGTACTAGGGTCGTTGGTTCGAATCCCAGCATGGCACCACCTGCCTGGAGTTTGCATGTTCTACCTGTGCCTGTGTGGGTCTCCTCTGGGTACTCCAGTTTCCTCCCACACTCCAAAGACTGGCAGGTTATCGGGATCCTGTCTAAATTGTCCCTGGCATATGTACATATGAATGTGAGTTAGGGACCTTAGATTGTACGCCCCTTGAGGGTTAGGAACTGATATGAATGTACAATATATATGTAAAGTGCTGCATAAAATTGACGGCGTTATATAAGCACCTGAAATAAATAAAATTAATAAAAACAATAGAAGAGCATACAATATAAAAGAATAGAAATGAATAGAATAGAAAATAATAGAATATAATAGAACATAATAGAATAGAAAATATTGGAATAGAAAATAATAGCATAGAATAGAAATAATTATAGAATAGAATAAAACAGAATATAACTGTCTTCCGAAAATCAAATCTTGAATAGAATAAATTTGAATTCCAATAGAATAGAATAGAACTGACTAGAAAAGAATAGAATAGAAAACAAACAATAGAATAGAATAACATAGAATATAACTGTCTTTCAAGATTCAAATTTTGAATAGAGTATTTAGATGATGCTGGACATCTTCCTGCCAGGAAATGAGGCGGAGCTCTATCTGACTGGATGCAGCTTCTAATGCACATTGTGAGAGGCTCCCAGTGTGCAGTGACATCAGAGGAAGCCATTCCAGTCCAGGAGAGGAGCCGCTACAACCGTGCAAGACTGAAGGGGAGGAGCCAGTACACCTGTGCAAGACTGAAGGGGAGGAGCCAGTACACCTGTGCAAGACTGAAGGGGAGGAGCCAGTACACCTGTATAAGACTGAAGGGGAGGATCCAGTACACCTGTGCGAGACTGAAGGGGAGGAGCCGGTACACCTGTGCAAGACTGAAGGGGAGGAGCCGGTACACCTGTGCAAGACTGAAGGGGAGGAGCTAGTACACCTGTGCAAGACTGAAGGGGAGGAGCCGGTACACCTGTGCAAGACTGAAGGGGAGGAGCCGGTACACCTGTGCAAGACTGAAGGGGAGGAGCCAGTACACCTGTATAAGACTGAAGGGGAGGATCCAGTACACCTGTGCGAGACTGAAGGGGAGGAGCTGGTACACCTGTGCAAGACTGAAGGGGAGGAGCCGGTACACCTGTGCAAGACTGAAGGGGAGGAGCCGGTACACCTGTGCAAGACTGAAGGGGAGTAGCCGGTACACCTGTGCAAGACTGAAGGGGAGGAGCCAGTACACCTGTGCAAGACTGAAGGGGAGGAGCCGGTACACCTGTGCAAGACTGAAGGGGAGGAGCCGGTACACCTGTGCAACACTGAAGGGGAGGAGCCGGTACACCTGTGCAACACTGAAGGGGAGGAGCCAGTACACCTGTGCAAAACTGAAGGAGAGGAGCCGGTACACCTGTGCAAGACTGAAGGGGAGGAGCCAGTATGCCTGTGCAAGACTGAAGGGGGGAGGAGCCGATACACCTGTGCAAGACTGAAGGGGAGGAGCTGGTACACCTGTGCAAGACTGAAGGGGAGGAAATGGTACACCTGTGCAAGACTGAAGGGGAGGAGCCGGTACGCCTGTGCACGACTGAAGGGGAGGAGCCGGTACACCTGTGCGAGACTGAAGGGGAGGAAATGGTACACCTGTGCAAGACTGAAGGGGAGGAGCCAATACACCTGTGCTAGACTGAAGGGGAGGAGCTGACACACCTGTGCTAGACTGAAGGGGAGGAGCCAGTACACCTGTGCGAGACTGAAGGGGAGGAGCTGATACACCTGTGCAAGACTGAAGGGGAGGAGCCGATACACCTGTGCTAGACTGAAGGGCAGGAGCCGGTACGCCTGTGCAAGACTGAAGGGGAGGAGCCGGTACACCTGTGCAAGACTGAAGGGGAGGAAATGGTACGCCTGTGCAAGACTGAATGGGAGGCTAAATATCCAGACAGAGAGATAAAAATAATACTTTTAAAATGATAATAGTCGATAAAACTGACCCAAACATAATAGTTTCCCTTTACCATGACTGGAAACTTCCAGGCTATCACTGACTTCACAGCCCCCCAGCAGCACAGGGGTTAAACACGCACTGTAAATATCCCCCGATGTTTTCACCATCGACTTCCTGCCCGTGTTGCAGATTTTAATTTATAAGGAATTTCATATCTAGATCCTCTCAGAAAATAATGTAGAGTCATGGAGAGCCAGATGTACCTTCCAGCTCCGCGTCTGTTGTTCTCAATTTATGAAAATGAATTTGTCCCATGACTTAGAGCCTTTTCCAGTTCTGTGCCGGATAATCCGGCATAAATCACTCGGCGGAGTCACTTCTCGCCTCCGATCGGGTGGAAATAGGCGCGGAGATTGGTGTTCTACGAGAGGGGTCCCCAACGTACATCCATAAACATCTCCGCCACCTGTCTGGGACAAGGCCTGAGCTCCGGCTGGCTTCATAAGCTCCATAAATCTCCGATAAACACCAAATAGCGCCACTCAGACAAGGAGCCGATGGCGGCCGCAATCACTGTTTATGGATGGAGATCTTCTGTACTCTGTTCATGAGAAATGATGGGAAAGAAAAGATGAAGGAAAGAAGGAAACAAGAAATGAATTAAATGAAAAGGGAGAGGAGAGGAGGAAAAAGGAAGTTGTCAGTGAAAAGTGAGACTAAAGGAAGGAAAGAGGAAAGCAGGATGGCAGGAAGATAAATAAGTGAGTGAGAGACAAAAAAGAGGAAAAGAAAGAAGAGTAGAGGAAAGGAAGACAAAAAACGAAAAAGGAAAAAGAGAGAGGGATGGCAAGAAAGGAAAAAAGGAATGGTAGAATGAAGGAAGAGAGGAAGGGAAAGGAGAAGGAAAGGGAATGAAAGGGAAAGGAGAAGGAAAGGGATGGAAAGGGAAAGGTGAAAAAGGAAAGGAATGGAAAGGGAAAGGAGAAGAAGGAAAGGAATGGAAAGGGAAAGGAGAAGAAGGAAAGGGATGGAAAGGGAAAGGAGAAGAAGGAAAGGGATGGAAAGGGAAAGGAGAAGAAGGAAAGGGATGGAAAGGGAAAGGAGAAGAAGGAAAGGAAGGGAAAGGGAAAGCAGAAGAAGGAAAGGGAAAGGAGAAGGAAAGAAAGGGAAAGGAGAAGGAAAGAAAGGGAAAGGAATGGAAAGGGAAAGGAGAAGGAAAGAAAGGGAAAGGAGAAGAAGGAAAGGAAGGGAAAGGGAAAGGAGAAGAAGGAAAGGAAGGGAAAGGAGAAGAAGGAAAGAAAGGGAAAGTTGAAGGAAAGAAAGGGAAAGGGGAAAGGAAAAGGAGGAAGAAGGAAGGAAGGAAGGAAGGAAGGAAGAAGGGGAGGAAGAAAAGGAGAAAGGAAGCAAAGATAGAGGAAAAAAGGATAGGTAAAAAATGGGAAGGGGATGGAAACAAAAGAAGAAAGGAAAGGAAAATGAAGGAGAGGAGAGGAAAGGGAAAGAAAAAAAGAAATGGAAAGGGAAGGAAAAGAGGAAGGATATGAAAAGAAAGGGAAAAAGGAAAGCAAAGGGAAATGAAAAGAAAATGAAAGGAAAAAGAAAGGAAAGGGAAAGGAAAGGAGAAAAAAAAGAAGATGAAAAAGGAAGGAAGGAAGGAAGGAAGGAAAAAGGAAAGAAGGAAGGAAATGAGGAGGGAAGGAAAAAAAAGGAGGAAGTAAGCAAAGATAAAGGAGAGGAAAGGCAAAAAATGGGAAGGGGATGGAAGCAAATGAAGAAAGGAAGAGGAGAGGAGAGGAAAGGAAAGGAAAAAGAAAAGCAAAGGAAAATGAAAAGAAAATGAAAGGGAAAAGAGAGGGAAAGGGGAAAGGAAAAGGAAAGGAAAGGGAAAAGAGAGGGAAAATGGAAGGGAAAAGGGAAAGGGGAAAGGAAAGGAAAAGAAGAGAAAGGAAAGGGGAAAGGAGAAAGGAAAGTGAAAGGAAAGGAAAAGAAATGAGTCCTGTTCTCATCTGTAGTCACCATGTATGTATTTATTGATTTTCTGGCTCTTTCTATATGTGTGAAACTGCAGACATTTTGTGTTGAGTTCATCATCTACTGGTGATCAAAGCGCAGAATGAAGAGCACAGGCAGAAGGAAATGTGTGGAATACAATGTTCAGGATAAACCCAAAACTGATAAAATTTTTAGCAGAGAATTCTTGAAGATGAAAATGAGTTTCTCAGTTAAACTTTTCCTCCTTTGTGCTCATTGTTCCCTCTCCTGCTTTTCTATGGATGGAGGAATTGATGAATGATTAAGAGGCCGGGAGAACCCCCCGGAGACAGTGAGAGATGTCTGTAGACGGAAAGCTAGAAAACAACGAATGTACTGTGGTGGTGAGAGCTTCTCCATAAAGCTTGATGCCACCGCATGGCACTTTGTGTTTTACTCTCATGCTGATGATGCTTTATAAAACCCCTCATAAACCTCAACCAGTTTTATCTCCAGCTGTTGCCTGGCACTCTGAACAGAGTATTTCACACATTATTTAGATTCAGGAGAAATAGTCCCAAAAGTTCAGACGATGCTGAAACACCGGGGTGGCAGAAAAGTGCCACGGAATGAGGAACGTAAGAGAGAATTCATGATTGTGAACATAAAAACGTCCCGCTGTATTTAATATTCATCTGAGTGGGGAGTTGATGAATGCGTAATACGGCCTTTCTCTAACTTTTTATTATAGAGGGACACGTGAAAAAGTTTTTATGTCCCAAGAACCCCCCCCACCAACTAAATCACAACCACAGCTCTTGCATGTCGATGTGATCAGTAGGTTGTGTAAGGTTTTAAATCAAATACTTTAAAATGGAGCTTGCTGAATAAAAAGATAAAACAAATAATAAAAATGGGTAAAAACTGCAAAAAAAGACAGCAAATATTGTTGCGACCCCTTACATTAAAGTGTACAAGTGACCCTTTACATTGGTGACGGGTGTAAAAGTGACCTCTTACATTGATGGCCGGCATGGAGGTGACCTCTTACATTGATGGCTGGTGTGGAGGTGACCTCTTACATTGATGGCTGGTGTGGAGGTGACCTCTTACATTGATGGCTGGTGTGGAGGTGACCTCTTACATTGATGGCCGGCATGGAGGTGACCTCTTACATTGATGGCTGGTGTGGAGGTGACCTCTTACATTGATGGCTGGTGTGGAGGTGACCTCTTACATTGATGGCTGGTGTGGAGGTGACCTCTTACATTGATGGCCGGCATGGAGGTGACCTCTTACATTGATGGCTGGTGTGGAGGTGACCTCTTACATTGATGGCTGGTGTGGAGGTGACCTCTTACATTGATGGCTGGTGTGGAGGTGACCTCTTACATTGATGGCTGGTGTAGAAGCGACCTCTTACATTAGTGGCTGGTGTAAAAGTGACCCTTTACATTGGTGGTCAGTATAGAAGTGACCTCATACATTGGTGGCTGGTGTAGAGGTGACCCTTTGCATTGGTGGTCAGTGTAGAAGTGACCCTTACATTGGTGGTCAAAGTAACCCCTTGCATTGGTGGTCAAAGTAGAAGTGACCCCTTACATTGGTAGCCAATGTAGAAGTGACCCTTTACTTTGGTCATTGGTCATCAGTGTAGAAGTTTCCTCTTACATTGTTGGTCATTGTAGACGTGACTCCCTACTTTGGTAGTCAATGAAGAAGTAACCCTTTACATTGGTGGTCAATGTAGAAATTACCTTATACATTGGTGGTCAATGTAGAAGTGACCCCTTACATTGGTGGTCAAAGCAGAAGTGACCCCTTACATTGGTGGCCAGTGTAGAAGTGACCCCTTACATTATTAATTAAAGTAGAACTGATCCATTACATTGGTGACCAGTGTAGAAGTGATCCCTTAAATTGGTGGCCAGTGTAGAAGTGACCACTTAAATTGGTGGCCAGTGTAGACGTGACCCCTTACATTGGTGGCCAGTGTAGAAGTGACCCCTTACATTGGTTGTCGGTGTAGAAGTTATCTCTTACATTGTTGGTCATTGTAGACATGACCCTTTACTTTGGTGGTTGATGTAGAAATGACCCCTTACGTCAGTGGTCAATGTAGAAGGGACCCCTTACAATGGTCGTCAGTGAATAAGTGACCCTTTACCTTGGTGGTCAAACTAGGAGTGACCCCTTACATTGGTGGTCAATGAAGAAGTGACCCCTTACATTAGTGGTCAATGAAGAAGTGACCCCTTACATTGGTGATCAATGAAGAAGTGACCCCTTACATTGGTGATCAATGAAGAAGTGACCCCTTACATTGGTTGTCAATGTAGAAGTGACCTCTTACACCAGTAGTTAAAGTAGAAGTGACCCTGTACATTGGTGGCCAGTGTAGAAGTCACCTCTTACATTGTTGGTCATTACAGATGTGACCCCTTACTTTGATGGCCAGTGAAGAAGTGACCCCTTAAATTTATCATCAATGTAAGTGGATGAAGACAGAATTGCTTTCTTCCCAATAAACCAATAGCAACTTTTGGAGGAACCCTAGAGTTCCACAAAACCCCGGGTAAGACAAACTGGTGAAATAATGGATACTGTTGTCATTATTGTTGATTGCTGTATCTCAATGACCCCTGCTGCCACACAGGCAGTGCAATTGCCACTCTACCGAAAACCCAATGCCAAGGTCCTAAGGACAGTAAAACCGGTTCACCAGGGATGTCCAACTAAGTTGTCCCTTAATGGCGCTCCCTCCTTAGCCGCAGGGGAGCCAAAGCCCCCAAAGCCCAGTACAGGTGTAAAGGAGCCCTGGATTTTTAATTTGGTGTTTATTTTTCTTTTAACCCTTTGTGGGGCTGAGTAAGAGGTACTAATCTACACCCGTACTCATTCTTCTTGGAGGGGGTAGATGTTGACCCCTTCTATTAATGGGGGCTTCCAGATTCCCCCCCTTATTAAATCTATCTTCTTTTTTGTGGACACTAAGCTGGGAAAGAGGCCCTGTCCTTCAACCTTTGGACAAGGTTGCTTTGCAAGGAGGGGAGGCTTTGTCGCCCTCTCCCCTCTTGTAAGGTACCTCCCAAATATTAAAAGACATAAAATAGAACAGGAAGGGGATGGGGGGGGGGGGGGTAGTGCATGCTTACTGCTCTGCCTGTATGCCTGTATTAGGGTCTGATTAGGATATTAACTGCATTCCTCAGAAAGGACATGTACACTGATCATCAGGGCACTGATGATCAGTGTAGCCCCAGCAGTGCCACCTGTCAGTGTCCATCAATGCCACCTGCCAGTGCCCAACAGTGCCACATCAATGTCACATATTAGTGCCTACCAGTGCACATCAATGCCACATATCAGTGCCCGTCTGAGCTGCCCTTCAGTGCCACCTATCAGTGCCTGTCAGTGCTGCCTATCAGTGCCTGACAGTGCCGCCTAAAAGTACCAGTCAGTGCCACCTAACAGTGCCAGTCAGTGTCGCCTATCAGTGCCGCTTATCAGTGCCGCCTTTCAGTGCCATATATGAGTGCTGCCTTTCAGTGCCCATCAGTGATGCCTGTCAATGCCCATCAGTGCCACCTACCAGTGCCTCCTCATCAGTGCCACCTATCAGTGCCATATATGAGTGCTGCCTTTCAGTGCCCATCAGTGATGCCTGTCAATACCCATCAGTGCCACCTACCAGTGCCTCTTCATCAGTGCCACCTATCAGTGCCCATCAGTGCAGCCTATCAGTGCCCATCACTGCAGCCTCATTAGCGCCCATCAGTGAAGGAGAAAAATCACTAATTTACAAAATTTTATAACAAAAACTAAGAAAAAATGTTTTTTTTTTTTAATTTTCAGTTGTTTTTGGTTTGTTTAGCAAAAAAAAAAAAAAAACCCGAGGTGATTAAATACCACCAAAATAAAGCTCTGTCTCAAAAAAATGATAAACATTTCATATGGGTACAGTGTTGCATGACCGCGCAATTGTCACTCAAAGTGCAACAGCGCTGAAAGCTGGAAATTGGCCTGGGCAGGAAGGGGGTATAAGTGCCCGGTAGGCAGGAAGGGGGTAGAAGTGCCCGGCAGGCAAGAAGGGGGTAGAAGTGTCCGGTAGGCAGGAAGGGGGTATAAGTGCCCTGTAGGCAGGAAGGGGGTAGAAGTGCCCTGTAGGCAGGAAGGGGGTATAAGTGCCCAGTAGGCAGGAAGGGGGTAGAAGTGTCCTGTAGGCAGGAAGGGGGTAGAAGTGTCCTGTAGGCAGGAAGGGGGTAGAAGTGCCCGGTGGGCAGGAAGGGGGTAGAAGTGTCCTGTAGGCAGGAAGGGGGTAGAAGTGCCCAGTGGGCAGGAAGGGGGTAGAAGTGTCCTGTAGGCAGGAAGGGGGTAGAAGTGCCCGTTAGGCAGGAAGGGGGTAGAAGTGCCCGGTAGGCAGGAAGGGGGTAGAAGTGCCTGGTAGGCAGAAAGGGGGTAGAAGTGTCCTGTAGGCAGGAAGGGGGTAGAAGTGCCCGGTAGGCAGGAAGGGGGTAGAAGTGTCCTGTAGGCAGGAAGGGGGTAGAAGTGTCCTGTAGGCAGGAAGGGGGTAGAAGTGTCCTGTAGGCAGGAAGGGGGTAGAAGTGCCCGGTAGGCAGGAAGGGGGTAGAAGTGCCCGGTAGGCAGGAAGGGGGTAGAAGTGTCCTGTAGGCAGGAAGAGGGTAGAAGTGCCCGGTGGGCAGGAAGGGGGTAGAAGTGTCCTGTAGGCAGGAAGGAGGTAGAAGTGCCCGGTAGGCAGGAAGGGGGTAGAAGTGCCCTGTAGGCAGGAAGGGGGTAGAAGTGTCCTGTAGGCAGGAAGGGGGTAGAAGTGTCCTGTAGGCAGGAAGGGGGTAGAAGTGCCCTGTAGGCAGGAAGGGGGTAGAAGTGCCCTGTAGGCAGGAAGGGGGTAGAGGTGCCCTGTAGGCAGGAAGGGGGTAGAAGTGTCCTGTAGGCAGGAAGGAGGTAGAAGTGCCCGGTAGAAAATGGAAAATTTGAGCACAGACATAGCTCAATAGATAACAACAACATGTAACCATTACATATTGTGACTATACAGAACACCAAGCTTGCTACAAAATACTCCAAAGGATTCCCATACATAGTACAGTAGGTGTATATATATATATACATGACCTTATGAATCCGAGAAGACCTTTCCATCAAAAATTGGAAAAGAAGAAAAGAGATATGGGCCAGGTGGACAATTGGATTGAACCCATTCTTGTCATAGTCACAAAACTTGCCAAAGTAAGACTCCAAACTCCATAGATGCACTCAAGGATGATAACTGTACTAATATGCACCTTCCATAATGGAGCCAGACATTTTTTTGCATGGAGTTCCTATTAACATCCAATGGTGTTTTTGCTAGTTTGTGGGCAGTTTAGCCAAGACCAGGGGCGGACTGACCATTTGGGAACTCAGGCACTGCCCGAGGGCTCGGGGTCAGAAGGGGGCCCCATGAAATGCCCCTGGTACCTTTTTCATAGGCTTTTTGGGTGTGGTTTGAGTGTGAGCAAGGACACAGGGGCCCCATGGTCCCCTATTGCCTGGGGGCCCCATGAGTTGTCAGTCCGCCCCTGGCCAAGACAGAGACATTCCAGCACCAATTGTCCTGGCCATATAGGACAGAAGGCAGTGTCACATACCTGATTGGAGACTGAAATGACGAGGTTGGCCTCACTTGTGTCACTAGCCCTGACCCCACTGGAAGTGGAACAGAGGGAGTCTAGGGACCAGGGGGACAAGAGCGCCAGCAGATGTTGTTTGCAGCTCTTGCAGCTGGGGACTTTGGAAAACTAATGAACCTCCGATTCAGGCACAGTAGTAATATGCAGAGCTGGTATGGTACAGTTGTGACCAAAATTATTCAACCCCCACTGAAATTGAGTGTTTTGGCCAGTTTGACATTGCTTTTGATCATTCAGTCATCTTGCTTACATTTACATTAAAGAGGCACTTGTAGGTCAGACAAATATAACATAACAGTT
>NW_028319800.1:385000-517500 GCF_062004578.1 Staurois parvus
CTCTCAATACCATTACTACACATTCTGCACCCCCATATATCCCTCAATACCATTACTACACATTCTGCACCCCCATATATCCCTCAATACCATTACTACACATTCTGCACCCCCATATATCTCTCAATACAATTACTACACATTCTGCACCCCCATATATCCCTCAATACAATTACTACACATTCTGCACCCCCATATATCCCTCAATACCATTACTACACATTCTTCACCCCCATATATCCCTCAATACCATTACTACACATTCTGCACCCCCATATATCTCTCAATACCATTACTACACATTCTTCACCCCCATATATCCCTCAATACCATTACTACACATTCTGCACCCCCATATATCCCTCAATACCATTACTACACATTCTGCACCCCCATATATCCCTCAATACAATTACTACACATTCTGCACCCCCATATATCCCTCAATACCATTACTACACATTCTTCACCCCCATATATCCCTCAATACCATTACTACACATTCTGCACCCCCATATATCCCTCAATACCATTACTACACATTCTGCACTCCAATTACTCCACACTATGCACCCCCTTATTACCCCATTACCCCAAAATCTGCATCTCTTTGCATCTCCCTTTATTCCACATTCTGCACTACCATTACTACACATTCTTCACCCCATATATCTCCCAACACAATTACTACACATTTTGCACCCCCATATATTCCTCAAAACCTTTAAGTCTGCACCCTCTGCATCCATCATTACTCCACAATCTGCTCCCCCTCCATCCCTGATTACCTCACATTCTGCACCCCTTTGTGCCCCATTACATATTTATTCTCTACCAATGCATCCATCAATACAACTCACTTTGCACATTGCATCCCCCAATACCTCACATTGTACATACCCTGGATCCCCCATTATTGCACATTCTGCACCCCCATTACTACACACTCTGTACCCCCATGTATCCCTCAATACTTATTCTGAATCCCCTATTACTGCACAATCTGCACACCCTGCATACCTAATTACCTCAATGTCTGTGCCCCCTGCCACCCCTAATACCTCACATGGTACATCCCCTGGATCCCCCATTGCCCCACACTCTGCACCCCCATATATTCCACAATGCTTCTTAGTCTGCACCCTCTGCATCCACCATTACTTCACAATCTTCACCCCCTCCATCCCCGATTACCTCAAATTCTGCACCCCCGTGTGCCCCCATTACATATGTACATCCTCCAATACACCTCACTCTGTACTTTTATACCTCTGGCACATCGCACCCCCCACTGCTCATATCTGAGCCCTTCCCTTCTCTGGGTTTTTGAGTGAAGTTGCACCTGGAGAAAGTGCAATCACTGGCCCCGGGGACCCCCTTCTGTTGTTGGGGTGCCCTCTGCACCCCACAGCTGATCCTCTGAAGCTTTCATGCAGTGATCTCTGCTGGGCCATGTCCCTGGCCATGGGTGTGGGGGATTCCAGACGTTGCAGGAGGGAATGAAGAATGGAAAGGAAGCGTGTTACTGGCAGGATCACCAGTCAAAACTAAAAGGAAAAAGAAAGCAAATGATTGAAAGAATTGAAATCCAATGAATGAAAGGGGCAGGGTCAGGGACAGTCAGGCTGGGGAGGAAAGGGCTCAATGAGGGGCTGCTGTATTTGCATAGGTAACGCCCACAAGATGCTGAGCCTCCATGGTTGAAAGAATTGAAATCCAATGAATGAAAGGGGCGGGCAAAGGACAGACAGGCTGGGGAGGAAAGGGCTCAATGATCAGGGCTGCTGTTAGAAACCATACAGTCAACCTGACAGGGCCCCACCCCTCCAAATAAAAAAAATCACATTTTACTATGCTTCAGTTATGAGTGAACACAGTGAGTGACTGACACCAATAACTCACTGTGTTCATTCAGGAATGGAAGGAGATGGTAAATGTGACATATTTAGTGGACCCTTCCCCCACTCTCCATTCTGAAGGATCCCATTGTGTGCTTGCAGCTGCCGGTGGATAGGAAAGGAGAGAACCCGGGCAGCTCTGTGGGGGTGGGGGCACACAGGGGGGGCCTGGGCAGCAGGGGGAAACTTATGGTGCACAGGAAGGTTGATAAGTGAGGGGGGGGGGGGCAACTACTGTAACCGATTCCCTGTATGGCTCTCTCTGCAGCAGCTGAAAGCCAGAGGGAGGGAAAGGAGAAGAAGCCGGCTTTCAGCTTCTGCAGAGAGAGCCATACAGGGGATCGGTTACAGTAACTGCCTTCCCACCGTGCTGATCAACCCCCCTGCCCACACTGATTCACCCAGCTGCCTGGGCCCCCCTGCTGGCCTGTGCCCCATACAGGGAAACTAGTGGTACCCCCTTATCCATGGCCCTGTCAATGATGCTGGACGTCCTCCAGTCAGGAAGGAGGCAGGGCTCTATCTGACTTGCTGCAGCTTCTAATGCACATTGTGAGAAGCTCACAGTGTGCAGTGACATCAGAGGAAGCCGTTTCAGTCCAGGAGAGGAGCCAGTACACCTGTGCAAGACTGAAGGGGAGGAACCGTTACACCTGTGCAAAATTGAAGGGGAGGAGCTGGTACACCTGTGCAAGACTGAAGGGGAGGAGCCGGTACACCTGTGCGAGACTGAGGGGAGGATCCGGTACACCTGTGCGAGACTGAAGGGGAGGGGCTGGTACACCTGTGCAACACTGAAGGGGAGGAGCCAATACACCTGTGCAAGAATGAGGGGAGGAGCAGGTACACCTGTGCAACACCGAAGGGGAGGAGCCGGTACACCTGTGCAAGACTGAAGGGGAGGAGCTGTTACACCTGTGCAAGACTGAAGGGGAGGAGCCGGTACACCTGTGCGAGACTGAGGGGAGGAGCCGGTAAACCTGTGCGAGACTGAAGGGGAGGGGCTGGTACACCTGTGCAACACTGAAGGGGAGGAGCCAATACACCTGTGCAACACCGAAGGGGAGGAGCCGGTACACCTGTGCAAGACTGAAGGGGAGGAGCTGGTACACCTGTGCAACACCGAAGGGGAGGAGCCGTACACCTGTGCAAGACTGAAGGGGAGGAGCCGGTACACCTGTGCAAGACTGAAGGGGAGGAGCCGGTACAGCTGTGCAAGACTGAAGGGGAGGAGCCGGTACAGCTGTGCAAGACTGAAGGGGAGGAGCCGCTACACCTGTGCAAGACTGAAGGGGAGGAGCCGGTACACCTGTGCAAGACTGAAGGGGAGGAGCCGGTACACCTGTGCAAGACTGAAGGGGAGGAGCCGGTACACCTGTGCGAGACTGAAGGGGAGGAGCGGGTACACCTGTGCTAGACTGAAGGGGAGGAGCCGGTACACCTGTGCAAGACTGAAGGGGAGGAGCCGGTACACCTGTGCTAGACTGAAGGGGAGGAGCCAGTACACCTGTGAAACATTGAAGGGGAGGCCGAAGGTAAAATTTTAAAACCTCCATTGTGGTGCGTTGCTTTACCGCAACATCCACGATTCCGGCCCTAGATAGAAAAGACTGAAACCAAAGGATAACTATGGCAGCCAGGCCACCGGCATTTTCAGAAAAGGCGCTCGCACCAGCGCTCTGTCTCAGTTGTTGAGTTTTCTCTCTTGTTTCTCGTACTGATTATACATGGCGGCACTTGGAGGGATTTTTTCTGATAGCGCCGCATAATAATTGTCTGGAGGAGATCGGTCCCTGTGAAGTGTTCGAGGTGAGCGATTCTCCTCCCTTCTCCCCAATAATGTATTCCGGAGTCTCCGCACACAAGAGATGAGGCTATTAAAGAGATTTAAACGAAATTAGTCAGATTGCTCTCCGGAAGATTGTGCCGCAGACGAGGACTTAACACCGCCGCTGATAAGGAGCCGTCCGCTGACTGCCTGCATCATGTCGTCAGCCTCCCGGCACCACGGAGGGCTCCCTTAATATATTCACCGAACTGGAATTGTACCGCGACGCATGGAAACAACCCGCGCTATGCAGAAAAAAAAAGAAAAAGATGCGACTGTCCTTTTGTTTGATTTTCTAATAGGCAAATATAAAATAAAATATAATACCCAACAATAATAATATAATATAAAACACAAAATGTAATGCACCTCTGTATTTATTAATAAACATCACGTATGTATCTTTTGTCAAGTTCCTGAATAGGATCCGCTATCAGCCTTTTCCAATCGCTGTACAGCAGAGCTCAGACCAGGGGAGGGAGAAGAAGCACAAGGAGACAATCAGCTGTGCTGAAGGGCAAGGAGGATGCTGGTAGGAGGAGAGAGCAGACTGACATGAGCTGCTTCTCCTTCACTATCCAATCACGGGATGGAGGAGGGACAAGACCTGAACTGCAGCAGGGAGAATCAGGTCCCATGCCATGACAGACAGGACTGGGCTGAATATATGTGGCAGAGCGGAATAAATCTCGAGGCTGGATGGACAGAAATACAAATAGTTCCCATATTTATACTTGTATGTAGCTATTTACCTGGACTGTAGCTTTAAAGTGTTACTAAACCCCGGACCCTTCGTTCACAATAACCGCTCTCCCCGGACCCTGCATTCACTATATCTGCTCTCCCTGTACCCCGCATTCACTATATCCGCTCTCCTCGGACCCTGCATTCACTATATCCGGTCTCCCTGGACCCCGCATTCACTATATCTGCTCTCCCCGGACCCTGCATTCACTATATCCGCTCTCCCCGGACCCTGCATTCACTATATCCGGTCTCCCCGGACCCCGCATTCACTATACCTGCTCTCCCCGGGCCCCGCATTCACTATATCCGGTCTCCCCGGACCCTGCATTCACTTTATCCGCTCTCCCCGGACCCCGCATTCACTATATCCGCTCTCCCCGGACCCCGCATTCACTATCTCCGCTCTCCCCGGACCCCGCATTCACTATATCCGCTCTCCCCGGACACCGCATTCACTATATCCGCTCTCCCCGGACCCCGCATTCACTATATCTGGTCTCCCCAGACTCTGCATTCACTATATCCGCTCTCCCTGGACCCCGCATTCACTATATCCGCTCTCCCCGGACCCCGCATTCACTATATCTGGTCTCCCCGGACCCTGCATTCACTATATCCGCTCTCCCCGGACCCCGCATTCACTATATCCGCTCTCCCTGGACCCCGCATTCACTATATCTGGTCTCCCCAGACTCTGCATTCACTATATCCTCTCTCCCCGGACCCTGCATTCACTATATCCGCTCTCCCCGGACCCTGCATTCACTATATCTGCTCTCCCCGGACCCTGCATTCACTATATCCGCTCTCCTCGGACCCTGCATTCACTATATCCGCTCTCCTCGGACCCTGCATTCACTATATCCGGTCTCCCCGGACCCTGCATTCACTATATCCGCTCTCCTCGGACCCTGCATTCACTATATCCGGTCTCCCTGGACCCCGCATTCACTATATCTGCTCTCCCCGGACCCTGCATTCACTATATCCGGTCTCCCTGGACCCCGCATTCACTATATCTGCTCTCCCCGGACCCTGCATTCACTATATCCGCTCTCCCCGGACCCCGCATTCACTATATCCGCTCTCCCCGGACCCTGCATTCACTATATCCGCTCTCCCCGGACCCTGCATTCACTATATCCGATCTCCCCGGACCCCGCATTCACTATACCTGCTCTCCCCGGGCCCCGCATTCACTATATCCGGTCTCCCCGGACCCTGCATTCACTTTATCCGCTCTCCCCGGACCCCGCATTCACTATATCCGCTCTCCCCGGACCCCGCATTCACTATCTCCGCTCTCCCCGGACCCCGCATTCACTATATCCGCTCTCCCCGGACACCGCATTCACTATATCCGCTCTCCCCGGACCCCGCATTCACTATATCTGGTCTCCCCAGACTCTGCATTCACTATATCCGCTCTCCCCGGACCCTGCATTCACTATATCCGGTCTCCCCGGACCCCGCATTCACTATACCTGCTCTCCCCGGGCCCCGCATTCACTATATCCGGTCTCCCCGGACCCTGCATTCACTTTATCCGCTCTCCCCGGACCCCGCATTCACTATATCCGCTCTCCCCGGACCCCGCATTCACTATCTCCGCTCTCCCCGGACCCCGCATTCACTATATCCGCTCTCCCCGGACACCGCATTCACTATATCCGCTCTCCCCGGACCCCGCATTCACTATATCTGGTCTCCCCAGACTCTGCATTCACTATATCCGCTCTCCCTGGACCCCGCATTCACTATATCCGCTCTCCCCGGACCCCGCATTCACTATATCTGGTCTCCCCGGACCCTGCATTCACTATATCCGCTCTCCCCGGACCCCGCATTCACTATATCCGCTCTCCCTGGACCCCGCATTCACTATATCTGGTCTCCCCAGACTCTGCATTCACTATATCCTCTCTCCCCGGACCCTGCATTCACTATATCCGCTCTCCCCGGACCCTGCATTCACTATATCCGCTCTCCCCGGACCCCGCATTAACTATATCCGCTCTCCCCAGACCCCGCATTCACTATATCCAGTCTCCCCGGACCCCGCATTCACTATATCCGCTCTCCCCGGACCCCGCATTCACTATATCCGCTCTCCCCGAACCCCGCATTCACTATATCCGCTCTCCCCGGACCCCGCATTCACTATATCCGCTCTCCCCGGACCCCGCATTCACTATATCCGCTCTCCCCGGACCCCGCATTCACTATATCCGCTCTCCCTGGACCCCGCATTCACTATATCCGCTCTCCCCGAACCCTGCATTCACTATATCCGCTCTCCCCGGACCCTGCATTCACTATATCTGGTCTCCCCGGACCCTGCATTCACTATATCCGCTCTCCCCGGACCCCGCATTCACTATATTCGCTCTCCCCGGACCCCGCGTTCACTATATCTGCTCTCCCCGGACCCTGCATTCACTATATCTGCTCTCCCCGGACCCCACATTCACTATATTTGCTCTCCCCGGACCCTGCATTCACTATATCCGGTCTCCCCGGACCCCGCATTCACTATATCTGCTCTCCCCGGACCCCGCATTCACTATATCCGCTCTCCCCGGACCCTGCATTCACTATATCCGTTCTCCCCGGACCCTGCATTCACTATATCCGCTCTCCCCGGACCCCGCGTTCACTATATCTGCTCTCCCCGGACCCTGCATTCACTATATCCGCTCTCCCCGGACCCCGCATTCACTATATCCGCTCTCCCCGGACCCCGCATTCATTATATCCGCTCTCCCCGGACCCCGCATTCACTATATCCGCTCTCCCCGGACCCTGCATTCACTATATCCGCTCTCCCCGGACCCTGCATTCACTATATCCGCTCTCCCCGGACCCCGCGTTCACTATATCTGCTCTCCCCGGACCCTGCATTCACTATATCCGCTCTCCCTGGACCCTGCATTCACTATATCTGCTCTCCCGGACCCCACATTCACTATATTTGCTCTCCCCGGACCCCGCATTCACTATATCCGCTCTCCCTGGACCCCGCATTCACTATATCCGCTCTCCCCGGACCCCGCATTCACTATATCCGCTCTCCCCGGACCCCGCATTCACTATATCTGCTCTCCCCGGACCCTGCATTCACTATATCCGCTCTCCCCGGACCCCGCATTCACTATATCCGCTCTCCCCGGACCCCGCATTCACTATATCCGCTCTCCCTGGACCCTGCATTCACTATATCCGCTCTCCCCGGACCCTGCTTTCACTATATCCGCTCTCCCCGGACCCCGCATTCACTATATCCGCTCTCCCCGGACCCCGCATTCACTATATCCGGTCTCCCCGGACCCCGCATTCACTATATCTGCTCTCCCCGGACCCTGCATTCACTATATCCGCTCTCCCCGGACCCCGCATTCACTATATTTGCTCTCCCCGGACCCCGCATTCACTATATCCGGTCTCCCCGGACCCCGCATTCACTATATCTGCTCTCCCCGGACCCTGCATTCACTATATCCGCTCTCCCCGGACCCTGCATTCACTATATCCGGTCTCCCCGGACCCCGCATTCACTATATCTGCTCTCCCCGGACCCCGCATTCACTATATCTGGTCTCCCCGGACCCTGCATTCGCTATATCTGGTCTCCCCGGACCCCGCATTCACTATATCTGCTCTACCCGGACCCCGCATTCACTATATCCGCTCTCCCCGGACCCTGCATTCACTATATCCGTTCTCCCCGGACCCTGCATTCACTATATCCGCTCTCCCCGGACCCCGCGTTCACTATATCTGCTCTCCCCGGACCCTGCATTCACTATATCCGCTCTCCCTGGACCCTGCATTCACTATATCTGCTCTCCCCGGACCCCACATTCACTATATTTGCTCTCCCCGGACCCCGCATTCACTATATCCGCTCTCCCCGGACCCCGCATTCACTATATCCGCTCTCCCCGGACCCCGCATTCACTATATCCGCTCTCCCCGGACCCCGCATTCATTATATCCGCTCTCCCCGGACCCCGCATTCACTATATCCGCTCTCCCCGGACCCTGCATTCACTATATCCGCTCTCCCCGGACCCTGCATTCACTATATCCGCTCTCCCCGGACCCCGCGTTCACTATATCTGCTCTCCCCGGACCCTGCATTCACTATATCCGCTCTCCCTGGACCCTGCATTCACTATATCTGCTCTCCCGGACCCCACATTCACTATATTTGCTCTCCCCGGACCCCGCATTCACTATATCCGCTCTCCCTGGACCCCGCATTCACTATATCCGCTCTCCCCGGACCCCGCATTCACTATATCCGCTCTCCCCGGACCCCGCATTCACTATATCTGCTCTCCCCGGACCCTGCTTTCACTATATCCGCTCTCCCCGGACCCCGCATTCACTATATCCGCTCTCCCTGGACCCTGCATTCACTATATCCGCTCTCCCCGGACCCTGCTTTCACTATATCCGCTCTCCCCGGACCCCGCATTCACTATATCCGCTCTCCCCGGACCCCGCATTCACTATATCCGGTCTCCCCGGACCCCGCATTCACTATATCCGCTCTCCCCGGACCCCGAATTCACTATATCCGCTCTCCCCGGACCCCGCATTCACTATATCTGCTCTCCCCGGACCCTGCATTCACTATATCTGCTCTCCCCGGACCCCGCATTCACTATATCTGCTCTCCCCGGACCCCGCATTCACTATATCCGCTCTCCCCGGACCCTGCATTCACTATATCCGCTCTCCCCGGACCCCGCATTCACTATATCCGCTCTCCCCGGACCCTGCATAAGCTCCTCTGTACAGAGACTGATGTGACTGTGGGGGAGGGGACATTAGAGTGTAAGCTCCTCTGTACAGAGACTGATGTGACTGTGGGGGAGGGGACATTAGAGTGTAAGCTCCTCTGTACAGAGACTGATGTGACTGTGGGGGAGGGGACATTAGAGTGTAAGCTCCTCTGTACAGAGACTAATGTGACTGTGGGGGAGGGGACATTAGAGTGTAAGCTCCTCTGTACAGAGACTAATGTGACTGTGGGGGAGGGGACATCAGTGTGTAAGCTCCTCTGGTGCAGAGACTAATGTGACTGTGGGGGAAGGGACATCAGTGTGTAAGCTCCTCTGGTACAGAGACTGATGTGACTGTGGGGGAGGGGACATTAGATTGTAAGCTCCTCTGTACAGAGACTGATGTGACTGTGGGGGAGGGTACATTAGAGTGTATGCTCCTCTGTACAGAGACTGATGTGACTGTGGGGGAGGGGATATTAGAGTGTAAGCTCCTCTGTACAGAGACTGATGTGACTGTGGGGGAGGGGACATTAGAGTGTAAGCTCCTCTGTACAGAGACTTATGTGACTGTGGGGGAGGGGACATTAGAGTGTAAGCTCCTCTGGTGCAGAGACTGATGTGAATGGCTCAGTGTTCTCTGTACAGCGCTGCGGTATATGTCAGAGCTACAAAAGTAAGAAAGGTAACTGAATAAGTAAAGCTAACCTAACATTAGATATATTTTCTAGAATTTATTTGCTGTCCGATGTTCCCCTTTAAATCTTCCCCTGCATTGATCCCACATCATACCTTGGTATCCCTGAAATCCATCGGTGTCACCAGGAAATAATATATTCTGCCCGTCTGTCCAGAATGATTTCCAGCCCTGCAATAATTCAGGGAAATTGTCACCCCGGCGAGGCTTTACACATTATTGGCGGCCATAGATTCCCAGCCGTCAGAGCGCATTTTCTAAATAATGTTTGCTTATTGCCTCTATTACATCTGCGGACCAAACAATTCACATTCTCTGAAACATTATTTGCTTGCTTATTCCGATGTAAATGAACCAACAAGGACATTTCAATATCTCTCCAATTTCTCCTGTATTGCTGTTATGATGTTCTGGCGCTGTGAATGGCCTGCTGCGGTGGGGGCGATGGGGGCCCGAGCCTATTCTGGGGCTGTTCCAAGGGGCTGTTTAAAGAAGAAGCTCTGATTTCAAAGACTGCATGTGGGCTGCAATTCACAATCTAAAGTTAGTAGACTTTCAGGCAGAGCTACAGGGGTGGCCTTTATAGACCAACAGGATCAATGCAACAATCCCCATTTGCTAGGCAAGGAGACCGGACGTACCACCCAACCAACCCAATGTGACAACCAGAACAGCCTCCACAACCAATAATCAGATTTCAGTCGGGTCACATGGAGCATACAGGGGGCATGCCGAAGCCCCTGCATATACTGACTTTCAAAAAGTCAGAATTTACATAGGATGTTCCAGAAGCTGCAGTGCAGCTTTGCAGAGGGTGACTGTTGAGCTAAAGGTCAAACCTGGCATTCAGTGATGACCAGGAGTGGACTGACAACTCATGGGGCCCCCGGGCAATAGGGGATCATGGGGCCCCTGTGTCCTTGCCCAAACTCAGAAAAGCCTATAAAAAAGGTACCAGGGGCATCTCATGGGGCCCCCTACTGACCCCGGGCCCTCGGGCAGTGCCCGAGTTTCCAAATGGTCAGTCCGCCCCTGGTGATGACTACTCTATAGTTCCAAGTTTAGTGCATTTGTTTTTGGGTGAATGTGTAAGTCTTGCTACCTGTGTAGTAGTAGTACACTATACTGGCAAAAGTATTGGGCCAGCCCTCCAAATCATGTGATTCAGGTGTTCCAATCCCCTCCATATCATGTGATTCAGGTGTTCCAATCCCCTCCATGGACACAGGTGTATACAATCAAGCCCCTAGGCATGCAGACTGCTTCTACAAACATTGGTGAAAGAATGGGTCGCTCTCAGGAGCTCAGTGACTCCAAGCGTGGTCCCGTGATAGGTGGCCACCTGGGCAATAAGTCCATCCGTGACATTTCCTGGCTACTAAATATTCCACGCTCAACTGTTAGTGGGATTATAACAAAGTGGAAGCAACTGGGAACAGCAACTCAGCCACCAAGTGGTAGGCCACGTCACATGACAGGGCGGGGTCAGCGCATGCTGAAGCGCACAATGCGCAGAAGTTGCCAACTGTCTGCAGAGTCAATAGCTAAAGACCTCAAAACTTAATTTGACCTTCATATTAGCACAACAACAGTGCGTAGAGAGCTTCATGGAATGGGTTTCCATGGCCAAGCAGCTGCATCCAAGCCTTACATCTCCACGTGCATTGCAAAGCGTTGGATGCCGTGGTGTAAAGCACGTCGCCACTGAACTCTAGAGCAGTGGAGATGTGTTCTGCGGAGTGATGAATCACACTTCTCTCACAGACAATCTGATGGATGTGTCTGGGTTTGGCAGTTGTCAGGAGAACGGTACTTGCCTGACTGCATTGTGACAAGTGTAAAGTTTGTTGGGGGGGGGGGGGATTATGGTGTGGGGTTGCTTTTCAGGGGTTGGCCTTGACCCCCTAGTTCAAGTGAAGGGAACTCTTAAGATGTCAGCATACCAAGACATTTTGGACAATTTCATGCTCCTAACTTTGTGGGAAGAGTTTGGGGATGGCCCCTTCTTGTTCCAACATGACTGCCCACCAGTGCACAAAGCAAGGTCCATAAAGACATGGAGGAGCCAGTCTGGGGTGGAGGAACTTGACTGTCCTGCACAGAGTCCTGACCTCAACCCCATAGAACACCTTTGGGATGAATTAGAGCGGAGACTGCGAGCCAGGCCTCCTCCCCCGACATCAGTGCCTGACCTGACAAATGTGCTTTCGGAAGAACGGTCCAACCTTCCCATAGACACCCTCCTAAACCTTGTGGACGGCATTCCCAGAAGAGTTGAAGCTGTTATAGCTGCAAAGGGTGGGGCCAACTCAATATTGAACCCTACGGACTAAGACTGGGGGGCCATTAAAGGTCATGTGTGTGGAAAGGGTGGGGCCAACTCAATATTGAACCCTACAGAGTAAGACTGGAATGCCATGACAGTTCATATGCGTGGAAAGGCCGGCAGCCCAATACTTTTGGCAATTTGGTATATATTCTCGGCTGTGTGCATTCAGGTTGTCCCACTTAGCTCCGTGCTGCTATCACTTACCCTATAACTGGTTTGCCCCTAGCAGAAGATGTGGGTTCACCTGAGGCATGGAATCTAAGTGTCAGTTGGGCTTCACCAAATCTCCTGATTGTGGGGACTGGGCGGGAACTCTAGTGGCCCCAGTTTACTTGGTTGCAAACTGACACCACGTCATGGCCCTTAGGAACATTGTAACAGAAGGCTCCGGTGTGGAGACTGTGTACAGGACTTCAGATAAGACCACAGTTAAGTCCGAACACAGGTCTGAGCTGGGGTCTAGGCAGGCAGCAAACACGAGCATAGTCTGGTCCAAACCAAGATCTAGTCAGGCAGTAAGCAAGAGAATAGTCAGGTGAGTCTGAATTGGCAACTCACAGGCAAGTAATATAGCTCTTTAGCTGTCAGGAAGCTGGGAATAAGGCACAGCAACAACCACCTCAAGATCTAGAGCTTAAATGTCCTTTCTGGTCAGAGGACATACCCAGCATTGTTACTGTGAACCCCAGAGGTCCTGGCAGGAATTCTGCAAGTACCATTGGAAGACCTGGCAAAGGAAGTCCTGGAATAATGTCTAGAAGTACCATTGGAAGTCCTTGCAGAGATATTGTGAGTACCATCAGAAGACCTGTCAGGAGTACTGCAAGTACCATTAGAAGTACTGGCAATAGATTCTGTGAGCAGCATTTGGGGTCCTGGCAGGGATTCTACAAGTAACATTGGAAATCTTGGTAAGGAGTTTAGGAGTACCATTGGAAGTATTTGCAGCAATATTAAAAGTACCATTGGAAGTCCTGGCAGGGATAATGCTAGTACCACTGGAAGTCCTGGCAATTGATTCTATGAGCACCATTGGGAGTCCTGGCAGGATATCTGTGAGTACCACTGGAAATTCTGGCAAGGATTCTGGGAGCACCATTGGAAGACCTTGCAGCAATATTGTGAGTGCTATTGGAAGTCCTGGCAATGGATTCTGCAAAAACCACTGGTAATCCTGGCAATGGATTCTGAAAAAACCACTGGTAATCCTGGCAATGGATTCTGAAAAAACCACTGGTAATCCTGGCAATGGATTCTAAGAATACAATTGGAAGTTCTGACAGGGATTCTGAGTACCATTGGAAGTCCTGGCAGGGATTTTGTGAGTACCATTGGAAGTCCTGGCAGGGATAATTCTAGTACCATTGGAAGTCCTGGCAATTGATTCTATGAGCATCATTGGAAGTCCTAGCAGGGATTCTATGAGTACCATTGGAAGTTCTGACAGGGATTCTATGAGTACCATTGGAAGTCCTGACAGGGATTCTATGAGTACCATTGGAAGTCCTGGCAGGGATTCTATGAGTACCATTGGAAGTCCTGGCAGAGATTCTACGAGTACCATTGGAAGTTCTGACAGGGATTCTATGAGTACCACTGGAAGTCCTGGTAGGGATTCTATGAGTACCATTGAAAGTCCTGGCAGGGATTCTATGAGTAGCATTGGAAGTCCTGGCAGGGATTCTATGAGTACCATTGGAAGTCCTGGCAGGGATTCTAAGAGTACCATTGGAAGTCCTGGCAAGGATTCTAAGAGTACCATTGGAAGTCCTGGCAGGGATTCTACGAGTACCATTGGAAGTCCTGCCAGGGATTCTACGAGTACCATTGGAATACCTGGCAGGGATTCTACGAGTACCATTGGAAGTCCTGGCAGGGATTCTACGAGTACCATTGGAAGTCCTGGCAGGGATTCTACGACTACCATTAGAAGTCCTAGCAGGAACTCTATGAGTACCATTGGACAATCTGGCAGGTAGTTTGCGAGTAGCATTGGAAGTCCTGGGAGGATTTCTGTGAGTACTATTGGAAGTCCTAGCAGGAATTTGGAGAACAATGTAACAGCCAGAAAGTTACAATATAGAGTCTAAATGAGTGATCGTGAAACAAAACAAAGTGAACTAATGCTTCTTCCTGGATTTAGTAGATTTGGATCAGACAATTCTTCCTGAATACCTAGGGGCTTTAATCTGACTGGAACTCAGCATTTTCCTCCTCTTTCTATTGGTGCATGCCATCTGCATATCCATTTTTGGAGAACCGCACCCAAGTGTCTCCATTAGTCCTACAAATGTTTTTTTATTATTATCATCATTTAATTGGGGATGAGTGAAACAATTTGCAGCAATGTCATACAGAGGGCAACCCTTTGTCAAACTTAAAATTTACATTGACCCCAATACCTTAGGTACCAGTAAATCCAGTTCTGCGTAGACATTTAAAACCCTAGAGACTGCTGCTGTATGCCGCCATCTTGCATGTGATGTCAGAAGTCCCATCAGACTCAGAACTGTCCCTCAAGTCACACTCAATTGTGTTCCGCTTCACTCCTCCCCCAGCTGCTACATAAAAAAGTATATGGAAAGATGAGGGGTGGAAGAGCTGGGGCAGCACAGACATTAATTAGGAAGGAAGAAGAGAGGGCTATGATATGGCAGAAGGGAGGGGCCTTTGATAGGAAATTCACTCTTCCTGGAGTAGTCAGATTTTGTGCAAGTTCAAGGATACTTCAGGGGTTCAAGACAATTGATTAAAAATTGCTTAACCACTTCAAGTCTGGACACTTTTATCCCCTTCCTGTCCATGGCAATTTTCAGCTTTCACAATTTAAATGACAATTGCGCGGCCATGCAACACTGTACCCATATGAATTTTTTGCATTTTTTTGAGACAGATAAAACTTTATTTTGGAGGTATTTATTCACCACTGGGATTTTTATTTTTTTTTATTTTTTGGGAACCCATCATAATAGGCACAGCAGGTATGCAGACCCGGGAACTCAGCACAGGGATGGTGGGAACTCTTCTTAATGGACACAGCAGGTGTGCAGGCCTGGGAACTCAGAACAGGGATGGCAGGAACCCTTCATAATGAACACAACAGGTGTGCAGGCATGGGAACTTAGCACAGGGATGGTGGGAACCCCTCATAATGGCCACAGCAGGTGTACAGACTCGGGAACTCAGCACAGGGAAGGTGGGAGCCCATCATAATGGGCACAGCAGGTGTGCAGACCCAGGAACTCAGCACAAGGATGGTGGGAACCCCTCATAATGGGCACAGTAGGTGTACAGACCCCGGAACTAAGCACAGGGATGGTGGGAACCCCTCATAATGGGCACAGCGGGTGTGCAGACCCAGGAACTCAGCACAAGGATGGTGGGAACCCCTCATAATGGGCACAGTGGGTGTACAGACCCGGGATCTCAGCACAGGGATGGTGGGAACCCCTCATAATGGGCACAGCGGGTGTGCAGACCCAGGAACTCAGCACAAGGATGGTGGGAACCCCTCATAATGGGCACAGTGGGTGTACAGACCCGGGATCTCAGCACAGGGATGGTGGGAACCCCTCATAATGGACACAGTGGGTGTACAAACCCCGGAACTAAGCACAGGGATGGCGGGAACCTTTCATAATGAACACAGCAGGTATGCAGACTCGGGTCCACAGCACAGGGATGGTGAGAACTCTCATAATAGGCACAGTAGGTATGTAGATCCATAAGTTCACCACAGGGATGGTAGGTACCCATCATAATGGACACAGAATGTATGCAGACCTAGCGACTCACCAATAAAGGCTGAAGAGACTGTCAGGAGAATTAACTCCTCAGCATCTACCAAGCACTTGATCTTTAGTTCTGGGGGAAGGAGGGGGCGAGCCTTTAAAAGAATAACCAGAAAAGTCATTTTGCTCTTACAATTAGGCCTCTATTTCTCTTCTGTGATGATAAAATTACACTTAGTTTCTGGGATTTGGCACCCCCTTGAAGAGCCATTACCAAACACTGACAACTATTAATACAGTATGCAGGGGGTCTAATCAAGATTTAGGAACCGTGAGCTGAATTAAATGAACTGAGGATCTACAAACGTACAGCTGAACAGAATTTTAGCCTAGGTACAGAGTGTGACAACTTCTTAAGGAACTACATACAGGAGACGCGGTGTACGGGATAAGGACTTTTGTTCATTCAGAGCACACCATGCAACCCTGCTGTGTAAGATTCTCTCGGTGCCAGTAACTTGGTGTTCTGGTAAAAGCCCGGAGCCTTGGATTCATTCCATAGCAAATTCCATTTTGCCTGGTGATAACCTACAATGCAGTGTCCATTCTCTGGTGGCCATACGACATTTAGACCCTTTCTTCTGGTGACAAGGTTACCATGTAGACCATATTCCCTGGTGAATGACTACAGTGCAGTGTCCATTCCCTGGTGACAAGGTTACCATGTAGACATTTCCCCTTGGTGAGAGGACTACAATGCACTGTCCATTCCCTGGTGACAAGGCTACCATGTAGACACTTCCCCTTGGTGAGAAGACTACAATGCACTGTCCATTCCCTGGTGACAAGGTTACCATGTAGAAACTTTCCCTTGGTGAGAGGACTACAATGCAGTGTCCATTCCCTGGTGACAAGGTTGCAACGTAGACCCTATCCTCCTGGAGAAAGAATACAATGTTGTGTCTATTCCCTGGCGACAAGACCACAATGTAGATCCTATCCCCTTTGATAGAGTTACAATGTATACACTTTCCCTTGGTGAGAAGACTACAATGCAGTGTCCATTCTCTGGTGACCATACAACAATTAGACCCTATCTTCTGGTGACAAGGTTACCATGTAGACCATATTCCCTGGTGAATGACTACAATGCAGTGTCCATTCCCTGTTGACAAGGTTCCAATGTAGACCCTGTCCTCCTGGAGAAAGACTACAATGTTGTGTCTATTCCCTGGCAACAAGACCACAATGTAGATCCTATCCCCTTTGATAAAGTTTCAATGTAGACACTTTCCCTAGGTGAGAGGACTACAATGCAGTGTCCATTCCCTGGTGACAAGGTTACCATGTAGACACTTTCCCTTGGTGAGAAGACTACAATGTAGTGTCCATTCCATGGTGACAAGGTTGCAATGTACACCCTATCCTCCTGGAGAAAGAATACAATGTTGTGTCTATTCCCTAGTGACAAGACCATAATGTAGATCCTATCCCCTTTGATAGAGTTACCATGTAGACACTTTCCCTTGGTGAGAAGACTACAATGCAGTGTCCATTCCCTGGTGAAAAGGTTGCAATGTAGACCCTATTCTTCTGGAGAAAGACTACAATGCAGTGTCTATTCCCTGGCGACAAGACCACAATGTAGATCCTATCCCCTTTGATAGAGTTACCATGTAGAGACTTTCCCTTGGTGAGAAAACTACAATGCAGTGTCCTTTCCCTGGTGACAAGGTTGCAATGTAGACCCTATTCTTCTGGAGAAAGACTACAATGCAGTGTCTATTCCCTGGTGACAAGACCACAATGTAGAGTCTATCCCCTTTGATAGAGTTACAATGTAGACACTTTCCCTTGGTGAGAAGACTACAATGCAATGTCTATTCCCTGGTGAGAAGATTCAAATGTAGACCCGATCCTCCTGGAAAAAGAATACAATGTTGTGTCTATTCCCTGGTGACAAGACCACAATGTAGGTCCTCATCCCTTTGATAAAGTGACAATGTAGACACTTTCCCTTGGTGAGAGGACTACAATGCAGTGTCTATTCCCTGGTGAGAAGATTAGAATGTAGACCCTAACCCCTGGTAACAAAGCAACAATATAGACCCCATCCCCTGATGACAAGGTTACAATGAAGAATCCCTTGCCTGGTGACAAGACCCTGGTCTGAACCTGCAACCTCTGCTGTGTCTGGCCATAGCTCTTCTTGCTGAGCCACTCCTTGCTCCTTCCATGAATTTACTATTTCAGCCATGCCTTTGCACTTCCTGTGTTCCAGATTATTGTGCTCTCTCTCTAACCAGCATCTCTCTCTTGTCACTCCTACTGCTGTCCGTATCTTTACTACCAATCGTTACTCGTTCCTCAACGACGCTTCTGTTTGATCCCAACCTGCAGCTGTTTGTTACTAACCGTTGGCTTATATACTGACTTCGCTTCTGCTTATCTCAACCTGCTACATCTACTACCGGACCCCGGCGTGCCCACCTCCTGGTGGGACGATCCTGAGAACCGCGACCTGGTACTAACACATAGCAAAAATCCACCATCAGGAGCTCTGGTGAACAATGGTTAGTGCTTAGACCCTGTACATTGCCAGAAGCTGTGTCATCCGCCAGGGTGACCTGCTTCTGTACTTACCCAGTTGGTCAGTAGGTGCCTCTCTACTGTTATAGCTAGGGATCTCTGAGCCTGACCCCGGACTGTGACAACAATGCAGAGCCTGCCATCTGCAAACAAGAATACAACAAATCTTGCAGACAAAACAATTCCCTGGTAACAATACTACAGTCTTGTCTCCACAGACACGACTACAATGTAAAGTCTATTCCCCATTGAGAAGACAACAATGAAGAGCCTATCCCCTGCTGAAAAGACTACAGCTCAGAGTTGATTTCCTGGTTGCAATGCGGGAATACAGGGCCTATCCCCTGCAGACCAAACCAAAATGAAGTACCTAACCCTTGCGGACAAGATGAAAGTGAAGAGCCTATCACCTGCAGATACGACTAAAATGAGGAACTTAGTCCCTGGAAACAAGATTACTATACAGAGCCCATCCTTTGGTGACAAGTAGAGATGAGCGAATCGAACCAGGCGACGTGGAATTCGATTCGAATTTCAGGAAAAATTCGATTCGCGTCGAATCCGAATATTAGCCTACTTCGGGTGCGCGAATCGGATTTTTCCCGATCAGCCGGCAAAAGTGTCCCTGCAGAGAGCTCCGCTATTTCTGACAGTTCTCTGACAGTTCCTTCACATGTACAGCGGTTGAAACATTGTATCTATTTGTTTCCATTTAGGATACAGATGTTTTTATTCGGAAACAGATACAATGTTTCAACCGCTGTAAATGTGAAAGTCAGAGAACTGTCAGAAATAGAGGAACTCTGCAGATACACTTTTTGCCGGTTTGGAATTATTCTTATTTTCATCCTACTTCTTCTTCTTCTTCTTCTTCTTCTTCATCCTCATCCTCAGAAGAAGAGGATGAGGATGAAGATGAAGAAGAAGAAGAAGAAGTAGGATGAAAATAAGAAGAATTCCAAGCCGGCAAAAAGTGTATCTGCAGAGCTCCTCTAAGTGTATCTGCAGAATAGAGGAGCTCTGCAGATACACTTTTTGCCGGCTTGGAATTCTTCTTATTTTCATCCTACTTCTTCTTCTTCTTCTTCTTCCTCTTCTGAGGATGAGGATGAAGAAGAAGAAGAAGAAGAAGTAGGATGAAAATAAGAAGAATTCCAAGCCGGCAAAAAGTGTATCTGCAGAGCTCCTCTAAGTGTATCTGCAGAATAGAGGAGCTCTGCAGATACACTTTTTGCCGGCTTGGAATTCTTCTTATTTTCATCCTACTTCTTCTTCTTCTTCCTCTTCATCCTCATCCTCTTCTTCTTATTCTGAGGATGAGGATGAAGAAGAAGAAGAAGAAGAAGTAGGATGAAAATAAAAAGAATTCCAAGCCGGCAAAAAGTGTATCTGCAGAGCTTCTCTAAGTGTATCTGCAGAATAGAGGAGCTCTGCAGATACACTTTTGCCGGCTTGGAATTCTTCTTATTTTCATCCTACTTCTTCTTCCTCTTCTTCTTCATCCTCATCCTCAGAAGAAGAAGAAGAGGATGAGGATGAAGAAGAAGAAGAAGAAGAAGAAGTAGGATGAAAATAAGAAGAATTCCAAGCCGGCAAAAAGTGTATCTGCAGAGCTCCTCTAAGTGTACCTGCAGAATAGAGGAGCTCTGTAGATACACTTTTTGCCGGCTTGGAATTCTTCTTATTTTCATCCTACTTCTTCTTCTTCTTCTTCATCCTCATCCTCATCCTCATTCTCATCCTCATCCTCATCTTCTTCTTCTTCTGAGGATGAGGATGAAGAAGAAGAATAAGAAGAAGTAGGATGAAAATAAGAAGAATTCCAAGCCGGCAAAAAGTGTATCTGCAGAGCTCCTCTATTCTGCAGATTCACTTAGAGGAGCTCTGCAGATACACTTTTTGCCGGCTTGGAATTCTTCTTATTTTCATCCTACTTCTTCTTCTTCTTCTTCTTCTTCCTCTTCATCCTCATCCTCACCTCCTCTTCTTCTTCTGAGGATGAGGATGAAGAAGAAGAAGAAGAAGAAGTAGGATGAAAATAAAAAGAATTCCAAGCCGGCAAAAAGTGTATCTGCAGAGCTCCTCTAAGTGTATCTGCAGAATAGAGGAGCTCTGCAGATACACTTTTTGCCGGCTTGGAATTCTTCTTATTTTCATCCTACTTCTTCTTCTTCTTCTTCTTCCTCTTCATCCTCATCCTCTTCTTCTTCTTCTGAGGATGAGGATGAAGAAGAAGAAGAAGAAGAAGAAGTAGGATGAAAATAAGAAGAATTCCAAGCCGGCAAAAAGTGTATCTGCAGAGCTCCTCTATTCTGAAGAAGAAGTAGGATGCAGATACACTTTTTGCCGGCTTGGAATTCTTCTTATTTTCATCCTACTTCTTCTTCTTCTTCTTCTTCATCCTCATCCTCAGAAGAAGATGAAGAGGATGAGGATGAAGAGGAAGAAGAAGAAGAAGAAGAAGTAGGATGAAAATAAGAAGAATTCCAAGCCGGCAAAAAGTGTATCTGCAGAGCTCCTCTATTCTGCAGATACACTTAGAGGAGCTCTGCAGATACACTTTTTGCCGGCTTGGAATTCTTCTTATTTTCATCCTACTTCTTCTTCTTCTTCTTCTTCCTCTTCATCCTCATCCTCATCCTCTTCTTCTTCTTCTGAGGATGAGGATGAAGAAGAAGTAGGATGAAAATAAGAAGAATTCCAAGCCGGCAAAAAGTGTATCTGCAGAGCTCCTCTATTCTGCAGATACACTTAGAGGAGCTCTGCAGATACACTTTTTGCTGGCTTGGAATTCTTCTTATTTTCATCCTACTTCTTCTTCTTCTTCATCCTCATCCTCATCCTCAGAAGAAGAAGAAGAGGATGAGGATGAGGATGAAGAAGAAGAAGAAGTAGGATGAAAATAAGAAGAATTCCAAGCCGGCAAAAAGTGTATCTGCAGAGCTCCGCTAAGTGTATCTGCAGAGCTCCGCTATTTCTGACAGTTCTGTGACATTCCCTCCATACAGCGGTTGAAACATTGTATCTATTTGTTTCCATTCAGAAATAGCCTATGTTTCAACCGCTGTATCTATCTGCAGAGCTCCGCTAAGTGTATCTGCAGAGTTCCGCTATTTCTGACAGTTCTGTGACATTCTCTCCATACAGCGGTTGAAACTCCTTCTTCTCATCCTCCTTCTCCTTCTTCTCATCCTTCTCCATCTTCTCATCCTTCTCCTTCTCCTTCTTCTCATCCTTCTCCTTCTCCTTCTCCTTCTTCTCATCCTTCTCCTTCTTCTCATCCTTCTTCTCATCCTTCTCCTTCTTCTCATCCTTCTTCTCATCCTTCTCCTTCTTCTCATCCTTCTCCTTCTTCTCATCCTTCTTCTTCTTCTCATCCTTCTTCTTCTCATCCTTCTCCTTCTTCTCATCCTTCTTCTCATCCTTCTCCTTCTTCTCATCCTTCTTCTCATCCTTCTCCTTCTTCTCATCCTTTTCCTTCTTCTCATCCTTCTCCTTCTTCTCATCCTTCTCCTTCTTCTCATCCTTCTCCTTCTCCTTCTTCTCATCCTTCACCTTCTCCTTCTTCTCATCCTTCTCCTTCTCCTTCTTCTCATCCTTCACCTTCTCCTTCTTCTCATCCTTCTCCTTCTCCTTCTTCTCATCCTTCTCCTTCTCCTTCTTCTCATCCTTCTCCTTCTCCTTCTTCTCATCCTTCTCCTTCTCCATCTTCTCATCCTTCTCCTTCTCCTTCTTCTCATCCTTCTCCTTCTCCTTCTTCTCATCCTTCTCCTTCTTCTCATCCTTCTCCTTCTTCTCATCCTTCTCCTTCTCCTTCTTCTCATCCTTCTCCTTCTCCTTCTCCTTGTCCTTCCTCATCTCCAAGGGCATTTAAATTAAAGGTACAGTGTTCTGCACTAATTTAAAGGCTCTCTGAAGCCTAGAAACCCTTTTAATAAGTTAAATTCGTAGCGAATTAATTCGCATCGAATCGAATTTCTTCCTCAAATTCGGCGAATCAGCCGAATCGAATTTTTGAATAATTCGCTCATCTCTAGTGACAAGGTTGCAATGCAGAGATTATACCCTAATGCCTAAGCTACAGTATAAATCCCATTCCCTGGAATGAGAAGGCACTGCACAGTAAAACCTCAGTATGAGAGAGGGTCTTCTCCAGTGGGGGGAGAAACCTTGATATATGATTTGGCAAAGGCACACATGAAATGTGATATAAACAGTAGCACAAGCTGCCCTGAGGTCAAGTTGGTTGAGTTCGTACCAAGGTTGGATGATGGCCCACAGATACGACTGAGGAAAAGCTGCCCTGAGGTCAGGTTGGTTGAGTTCGTACCAAGGTTGGATGATGGCCCACAGATACGACTGAGGACAAGCTGCCCTGAGGTCAGGTTGGTTGAGCTCGTACCAAGGTTGGATGATGGCCCACAGATACGACTGAGGACAAGCTGCCCTGAGGTCAGGTTGGTTGAGTTCGTACCAAGGTTGGATGATGGCCCACAGATACGACTGAGGACAAGCTGCCCTGAGGTCAGGTTGGTTGAGCTCGTACCAAGGTTGGATGATGGCCCACAGATACGACTGAGGACAAGCTGCCCTGAGGTCAGGTTGGTTGAGCTCGTACCAAGGTTGGATGATGGCCCACAGATACGACTGAGGACAAGCTGCCCTGAGGTCAGGTTGGTTGAGTTCGTACCAAGGTTGGATGATGGCCCACAGATACGACTGAGGACAAGCTGCCCTGAGGTCAGGTTGGTTGAGTTCGTACCAAGGTTGGATGATGGCCCACAGATACGACTGAGGACAAGCTGCCCTGAGGTCAGGTTGGTTGAGTTCGTACCAAGGTTGGATGATGGCCCACTGATACGACTGAGGACAAGCTGCCCTGAGGTCAGGTTGGTTGAGTTCGTACCAAGGTTGGATGATGGCCCACTGATACGACTGAGGACAAGCTGCCCTGAGGTCAGTTTGGTTGAGTTCGTACCAAGGTTGGATGATGGCCCACAGATATGACTGAGGACAAGCTGCCCTGAGGTTAGGTTGGTTGAGTTCGTACCAAGGTTGGATGATGGCCCACAGATATGACTGAGGACAAGCTGCCCTGAGGTCAGGTTGGTTGAGTTCGTACCAAGGTTGGATGATGGCCCACAGATATGACTGAGGACAAGCTGCGCTGAGGTCAGGTTGGTTGAGTTTGTACCAAGGTTGGATGACGGCCCACAGATATGACTGAGGAGCAGCTAAAAGAACACATGGGGGTATCATTGCCTGCATCCTCCACCAAAAGAAAAAAAAAATAGCAAAACAAAAAATAAAAGAACACATGGGGATATCATTGCCCGCATCCTCCACCAAAAAATAAAGCAAACAAAAAAATAAAAGAACACATAGGAAATTATGTTTCAATGCCGAATGTCAGTCAAGATGTGGATAGTCAGATTATCATGGTTTAGCAGACCTCTATAGTTGGCCTGTCATGATGTATATGAGCACCCGGACAGCAAATCTGCCATATGCAAAGGGTGGGCCACTAAGCAAAGTATTTGGGCCTATGAGTCAGTAAGGTGTTGTAGTGTAACAGCAGCATGCTACGATCACACTTGGGTCTACTTCAACCGTTCCCAAGCTTTTCAACCAAGAGGAATCCTTCAAATATCTTTTTGGTCTCGGAGAACCAGTGGGAACTTATCTAAGAAATTGCTCTTTACTCAAGGAACCTCTAGCAACCTCTTGAGGTATCGTAGGGTTGAGGTATCGTAGGGTTGAGGTATCGTAGGGCTCCCTAGGGTTCCATGGCTGAGAAACTCTGGTCTATTATGTGGTTTCTAAGAAGTAATAATAGCAACATTCTGGCTGAGTATTGGCAGAGGGACTGGCTATTAAAGAGCCAACCAACTGGTCAATCATAAAGAGCTTTTAGGTGGCCTCAGTGACCTTCCCACAAGTAACATTGGCTTTCAAGTAGTTTTTTTTATTGGTCTTCTTTTTCACATTTTTTTCTTTGATCCCATTTTGAAACATTCTACAAAGAAGATCTTCATATAGATAGATATTCATCTCTGACTGTTCTGTGACATCCTTATGGGAAAGATATCAGAGACGACTTTGATACGACTTTCCGGAAGCAAGCAAGGTTTCCTCAGCCATTTTACCAAAGAGGAACCCTTGAAGTATTTTTTTTAGGTCTTGGGTCTTTACCCCTGCTAAAAGTAATTATATGAGGTGGTATCAAAACGTTTTGAGACTAAGGTTTGTAACACGTCAACAGATGGCAGCACAAAGGTGCATGCACACTCACAGGGAGCACCGACCTTCATAAGTCAGTGTGCCAAAAGACACTGTGTACATCGGGAGCTGTGCAACTGGTGTTATTATTATTATTATTATTATTACATCGAGTTTATATAGTGCCAAAGGGTTTGCTCAGTGCTGTACAATAGAGGGGGGGACAATACATGAAACAGAACAGCAACTACAAACAGCACACGAGGGGTTAGAGGGCCCTACTCTTTCGAGCTTACAATCTAGAAGGGAGGGAGTAGTGGTACATGAGGAAATGGCTGTGGGTTATTCTGACCACGTACATTTCCACCCACATGGAAGAAAATATATTTTAAAAATATAATTAATAATTTTGTCTGTATTCAATATATTTAATAATATATTTCAATAAATATATATATATATATATATATATATATATATATATATATATACACATACATACTGCATATTGATCTGGAGAATATATTTGAAAAAAATATATTTTTAAAAATATTTTTTTTTTCAAAAAAGACCTTTTAACATATACTTATTACATATATAGTATATATAGTATAGCATATATGTAGATTTGCATTTTTAAAGATATACAGTATATTTGAAATGTATTTTTAAAACTTTTGTTCATTTGTTGTGTAATAAACGCATGCAATATATATATATATATATATATATATATATATAATTTATTATTGCTAATAATGTTTATTATATTTTATATATAATTATATATATATTAATTATATATATATTAATTATATATATATATATATATATATATATATATATATACATATATATATATATATATATATATATATATATATAAATTATATATTATTGATAATTATTGATAATAATATTTATTAAAATATATTTTGAAATAAATTGAATATGGCCAAAAATGTAGCATTTCAAATATATGGTAATATATTTGGGAAAAATATTTTTAAAATATATTTCAAATATATTTTTCTTCCATATGGGCACGTCTGCTAATTCATGACGGACCACAAGTCAGAACAAAGAGCAAACGTGAAATTCTGCGTGAAACCCGTACACCCAAGTTTCTTTAATCCTTCAATGATTTATATTATTATAATTTTTTTTTTATAAAGCACTAGGCACTTATCAGGGAAAAAAAGCTTTACCTTTCTTTTATATATGTATAAAGCAGGTGACCTCTGTGAAAAATTACCTCCTCACATGAAACTTTAGCTTTCATGTTTTTTTTTAATTGGCCTTTTTTTCAGTTTTTTTTCTTTGATCCAGGTTACTGGGACATTTAAAAAAAGACATAGATATTAATCTCTGATTGCTATTTAGACATCCATATGAGAAAGAAGAGACAATCTGGATATGACTCTATATGCAAGCCTGTATTGGTTACCATAAACTATAGAAGGTTGACCAATGGTGGCCAATTTTGGCTAATAGATTATTTTTTAACTAAAATAAAGGTCTTTGTACTTATAATATATATATACACTGCTAAAAAAAATAAAATGGATTTGAAAATCCATCAGATCTCAATGGGGAGGAATCTCCTGCTGGATCTCTATCCTGACATGGACGGGTGAGGAACGTAAGGACGCCCCATCGTTTGATGGAAATGAAAATGATCGACCTACAGAGGACTGAATTCACAGACACCCCGACAATCAAAGTGAAGAAATGATGCAGCCGGCGAGTCCATTTGGCTGAAATGTCATTGCAGCAACTCAGAATGGTCCTCAGTAGTCTGTGTGGCCCCCACGTGCTTGTATGCATGCCTGACATCGTCGGGAGAGGCTCCTAATGAGACCACGGATGGTGTCCTGGGGGATTTCCTCCCAGATCTGGACCAGGGCATCACTGAGCTCCTGGACAGTCTGAGGTGCAACCTGGTGGCGTCGGATGGACCGAAACATGACATCCCAGAGGGGTTCTATTGGATTTAGGTCAGGGGAGCGTGGGGGCCATTCAATGGTATCAATTCCTTCATCCTCCAGGAACTGCCTGCATACTCTCCCCACATGAGGCTGGGCATTGTCGTGTACCAGGAGGAACCCAGGACCCACTGCACCAGGAGGAACCCAGGATCCACTGCACCAGGAGGAACCCAGGACCCACTGCACCAGGAAGAACCCAGGACCCACTGCTCCAGGAGGAACCCAGGACCCACCGCACCAGGAGGAACCCTGGACCCACTGCACCAGGAGGAACCCACTGCACCAGGAGGAACCCTGGACCCACCGCACCAGGAGGAACCCACCAGGAGGAACCCGCCCAGGCATGTGTGTATAAGGTTTTTAAGTGGCCTCTGTGACAGACTACGTTCCCACAGAAATATTTGTATTCTTTTATTATTGCTGTAATACCTTCACTTTTTTTTAAATCCCATTTATTTATATTAATATACTATTTTTTTCATAAAGCCTTGGGCCCTTTTTTTTTCATTTTTTTTAAGAGTTTTTTATCCGTTGTGGTCAATTTTGACTATAAGAATAAGATTTTTTTTAAAACAAAAATAAAGGTCTTCTTTTATTATTGTTGTGATATCTTAAGTTTTTTTTTTTTATCTCATATAATCCCAATTATTTACATTAATATACAAATTTTTTGATAAAGCACTAGGCACTTTTTCCCTTTTTTTAAGTGTTTTGAATCCATTGTGGTCAATTTTGACTATTAAAATCGTAATATTTTTGTAACTTTTTTTTGCTGTAACACCTTAAGTTTTATTTTATTTGTATTAATATACTATTTTTTTTTTCAGAAAGCACTAGGGCATTTTTTTCTTTTTTAAGTGTCTTTAATCCATTGTGGTCAATTTTAAGTGTTAGAATAAGAATATTTTTATAACAGAAAAAAAGGTCTTTTTGTATTCTTTTATTATTGTGGTGATGCCTTAACCTTTTTTTTAATCCTATTTAATCCCAATTATTTGTATTAATATACTATTTTTGATAAAGCACTAGGCACTTTTTCCCTTTTTAAAGTGTTTTTAAGTGTTTTTAATCCATTGTGGTTTTGAATATTAGAATATTTTTTTTTTAACAAAAATAATGGTCTATTTGCATTCTTTTATTATATTTCTGATGCTGTAAAGTTTTTTTTTTAATCGCATGTAATCCAAATTTTTTTTTTAATCCCATTTAAACCCAATTATTTATATTAATATACTTTTTTTGATAAAGCACTAGGCACTTTTTTTCCTTTTTTTAAGTATTTTTAATCCATTGTGGTCAATTTTGACTATTAGAATCGTAATATTTTTGTAACCTTTTTGTATTCTTTTATTATTGCTGTAACACCTTAAGTTTTATTTTATTTGTATTAATATACTATTTTTTTTTCCATAAAGCAATAGGCCCTTTTTTTCTTTTTTAAGTGTTTTTAATCCATTGTGGTCAATTTTGACTGTTAGAGTTTTTTTTAAAACAAAAATAAAGGCATTTTTGTATTCTTTTATTATTGTTTTGATGCCTGAAGCTTTTGTTTTAAATCCCATATAATCCCAATTATTTATATCTATATACTATTTTTTTTATAAAGCACTCGGCCATTTTTTTTTTCTTTTTTTAAGTGTTTTTAATCCATTGTGGTCAGTTTTGAGTGTTAGAATAAGAATATTTTTGTAACAGAAAAAAAGGTCTTTTTGTATTCTTTTATTATTGTGGTGGTGCTTTAACCTTTTTTTTTTTAATCCTATTTAATCCCAATTATTTATATTAATATACTATTTTTGATAAAGCACTAGGCACTTTTTCCCTTTTTAATCCATAGTGGTTTTGAATATTAGATTTTTTTTTTTTTTTTTTTTTTAACAAAAATAATGGTCTATTTGCATTCTTTTATTATTCTTGTGATGCTGTAAATTTTTTTTTTAAATCCCATATAATCCAAATAATTTCTATTATTATACTAATTTTTGGCTAGAGCATTAGGTGCTTATCAGGCAAAAATCTTTGACATATCTAAAGCTTTTAAGTGGTCTGTGTGACAAATTACCTCCCCACACGTAACTTTAGCTTTCATGTTGTTTTTTAATTGGCCTCCTTTATCACTTTTTTTTTTTACTTTGATGGGCTTTTACAGAGCTTTACTACTCAAGTATTTAAAATGTTACATCATTTCTCTGAACTGAGATTTTCAATAACATTTCTAACAGTTTCTGCGGAATGGGAAAAGTCTTGCAGAGAGCCGTACTTACTCTGAATTCAAAGGCTTCAATTGAAGAAAGGTAGAGTCAATTTAATTAACTCCGAATCCGAAGACAACAGGCTGCACCATTAAGCTGTAGCAAAACAGAAAGCATGAATATGTATGAAATGTATTTTTGTTATTGAAATTAATTTAAAAATGCACAATGATGCACTTCTGTAGAAGACCTTCAAAACCGTTTTTTTTTTTCTTTTGCTGGAAGAAGTCAAAAATACGCATACAAAGGGTTCCTACACCCTTTAGCTGTAGCATTATTGGCAACGTGAAGATTTATGAAATGTCATTAATTGAATTGAAATTAATGGGGGGAAAAAAAGCACAATACTAAAAACAGTTACATTTTTTTTTATCTTTAGGGTTTAGAATTTAAAAAAGATATTTTCCAACCAAAATTAAAAAAAATAAAAAAAATAAATATATATATATATATATATATATATATATATATATATATATATATATTTGAATTTAAATTAATGGGAAAATAAAGCACAATACTAAAAACATTTAGATTTTTTTTCTATCACAAGGGTTTAGAATCTAGAAAAGATATTTTCCAACCAAAATTAAAAAAAAAATAATAATATATATATATATTTGAATTTAAATCAATGGGAAAATAAAGCACAATACTAAAAACAGTTACATTTTTTTTTATCTTTAGGGTTTAGAATTTAAAAAAGATATTTTCCAACCAAAATTAAAAAAAATAAAAAAAAATAAATATATATATATATATATATATATATATATATATATATATATATATATATTTGAATTGAAATTAATGGGAAAATAAAGCACAATACTAAAAACATTTAGATTTTTTTTCTATCACAAGGGTTTAGAATCTAGAAAAGATATTTTCCAACCAAAATTAAAAAAAAAATAATAATATATATATATATTTGAATTTAAATCAATGGGAAAATAAAGCACAATACTAAAAACAGTTACATTTTTTTTTTATCTTTAGGGTTTAGAATTTAAAAAAGATATTTTCCAACCAAAATTAAAATAAATATATATATATATATATATATATATATATATATATATATTTGAATTGAAATTAATGGGAAAATAAAGCACAATACTAAAAACATTTAGATTTTTTTTCTATCGCAAGGGTTTAGAATCTAGAAAAGATATTTTCCAACCAAAATTTAAAAAAACAATATATATATATATATTTGAATTTAAATTAATGGGAAAATAAAGCACAATACTAAAAACAGTTACTTTTTTTATCTTTAGGGTTTAGAATCTAAAAAAGATATTTTCCAACCAAAATTAAAAAAATAAAAATAAATAAATAAATATATATATATATATATATATATATATATATATATATATATATATTTGAATTGAAATTAATGGGAAAATAAAGCACAATACTAAAAACATTTAGATTTCTTTTCTATTGCAAGGTTTTAGAATCTAGAAAAGATATTTTCCAACCCCAAAAAAATAAATAAATATATATATATTATTATTATTATACAGCAGCGGTTCTCAACCTGTGGGTCGCGACCCCTTTGGGGGTCGAACGACCCTTTCACAGGGGTCCCCTAAGACCATCAGAAAACACATATTTCCGATGTGTAAAGAGCAGCTACTGTGTAGAAAGCAGCTGCTGTGTTGAAAGCAGCTACTCTGTTAAAGGAAGCTACTGTGTTGAAAGCAGCAGTATTGGAGGTAAAAGGACACTCATGAATTATGATTACTGGGTAAATAATTTTATGGTTGGGGGTCACCACAACATGAGGAACTGTATTAAAGGGTCACGGCATTAGGAAGGTTGAGAACCACTGTTATACAGGATTTAGATTTTTTATTTTATTTTTAGGGTTTATAATCTAAAAATTATATTTTCCAACCAAAATAAAAAAATTAATAAATAAATAAATAAATATATATATATATATATATATGAATTGAAATTAATGGGAAAAAAAGCACAATACTGAAAACATTTAGATTTTTTTTCTATCGCAAGGGTTTAGAATCTAGAAAAGATATTTTCCAACCCAAAAAAAAAAAAAAATATATTATATATATATATATACATATTATTATTATAATTATACAGTATTTATAAAGCGCCAATAGTTCGCTCAGCGCTGTACATTACAAAGGGGGACAGAACATGTGACAGAACAATACCAATACAATGCAAAACATGAGGGGATTGAGGGCCCTCATGAGGGGATTGAGCTTACAATCTAGGAGGGAGGGGATAGTGGCACAGGAGGAGATAGCTGTGGGGGATGGAGTGGTAGGAAGAGTGGAGGAGGTCGGCAAGTTAGCAGGGGGTGGGGTAGGCTTCCCTGAAGAGATGGGTTTTCAGGGTGCGCCTAAAGGAGAGGAGAGTAGGTGATAATCTGATGGGTTGGGGCAGGGAGTTCCAGAGGATGGGTGACACCCTGGAGAAGTCCTGGAGGCGGGCATGGGAGGAGGAGACCAGGGAACTAGAGAGAAGGAGGTCTTGTGAGGAGCGGAGTGTGCGTGTTGGGTGGTACTTGGATATTAGGTCGGTGATGTAGTTCGGGGCAGTATGGTGGATGGCTTTGTACGTCAGTGTTAGGATTTTGAATTTGATCCGTTGCGCAATCGGAAGCCAGTGGAGGGATTGGCAGAGGGGGGTGGAGGACACTGAGTGGAGGCCAGTGGAGGGATTGGCAGAGGGGGGTGGAGGACACTGAGTGGAGGCCAGTGGAGGGATTGGCAGAGGGGGGTGGAGGACACTGAGTGGAGGCCAGTGGAGGGATTGGCAGAGGGGGGTGGCGGAGATGGAGCGGTTGGAAAGGTGAATGAGTCTGGCAGCCGTATTCAGGATGGACTGAAGCCGGGATAGCCAGCGGCGAGGCAGGCCAGTGAGGAGGGAGTTGCAGTAGTCGAGTCGTGATATGATGAGGGAGTGGATGAGCTGTTTAGTGGTTTCTGGGGTGAGGAACGTGCGGATTTTGGCGATGTTGCGGAGGTGGAGTCTGCATGTTGTGGAGGTGGAGTCTGCACGAGTTTGTTAAAGATTGGACTTGGGGCTGGAAGGATAGGTTGGAGTCCAGAATGACACCAAGTACTCTGGCCTGCGGGGCGGGTTTGATGGTGGCGTTGTTGGATGTGATGGAGAAGTCAATGGGGGGGGGTGTCTGGGCCGGGGGGAAGACAAGAAACTCTGTTTTGGAGAGGTTCAGTTTAAGGAAGTGGAGCGATAATAAATAATAAATATATATATATATATATATATACAGTATATATCTCAATGTATTCTGGTGAGTAAAATCTATAGCATGTGTTCTATTATTTATTTTCTTATAAAAAAATGAGTGGCCCAGAATTCCCAGCTGGACAGTCCCCATTGCAGAGGCAGACCTTGGATGGCTGTTGGAAGGTTAAGTTATTGCTGACACCCGACCTCCTGTGTCCCTCTACAATCTCATCAACGCTCCATTCTCACAATCCTTTGTCATTTCTTCTATTACGTCTCGGTTTTGTTCTCTATCAGCTTTTTATTTTTTCACTCATTATTGGTATTTGTTTGAATAATAAGTAATTTGCCCGTGCAACAAAACATAAGTTGAATAAAAGACATCTATCAATCACATTTAACCATCAGTAGGATTTTTTTAGTTTCAAGACAGCAGTTGGTAGATTACGATTCCCCGGTATGAAGCTCCATACTACATGCTGCGCGCGCTCTACCCGCGGCCTCAGCTGTCCATCACCAGGTCCCGGCCGGTGATTTCTCACCATCACCCGGTGATCGCCAAGTATCTCCGAAGGGTGGGTGGGGGGGGGGGAGAGACCTGTGTATAAACAACACAGATCTCTCCCCTGTCAGCTCCTTCACACTGCTTTGTATGGCTCTGTATAGCACAGCCATACAAAGCAGTGTGCTAGCACAACACACAGTTAACCCTTTGATCTCCCCACATGTTAACCCCTTCCTGCCCAGTGCCATTAGTACAGCGTCAGTGATTTTTATTAGCTCTGTTCACTGTATTGGTGTCACTGGGGATGTCAGTGACACCAAGTCAGTTCCCCCCCCAGTGTCAGAATGCCCACCGCAGTTACAATTAGAAGAAAAAATCCCAGTATCTATCCCACCATTTGTAAACGCTATAACTTTCACGTAAACCAATTCATTTACACGTATTGGGATTTTTTTTTAGCCAAGACACGGAACAGAATACATTTTGACCTAAATTTATGCCGAAATTTGATTTTTTAAATTTTTTTACTGGACACATTTTATAGCAAAAATTCCAAAATATAGTTTTTTTTTCAAAATTGTTTTTTTTTTTTGTTTGTTTATAGCACAAAAAAAAAAAATGGAGAGGTGATCAAATACCACCAAAAAAAAAATTCTCTATTTGTGGGAAAAAAAGTGGAATGCAAAATTTATGGGATGTAAATTTCATTTGGGTGTGGTGTTGCACGACTGTGCAATTGTCAAAGTAAAGCAGCGCCATAAAGCAAAAATTGTCCTGGTCAGGGAGGGGGGGAACATGTGGAGAAGTGAAGTTACGGGCCCATCAAGAAACCAATGGTGACGGGAACGCCATGTCCCAGAGAGAGTGCGCTGGCTGTAGCCTCAGGTGGCGTGACGTTGCGGTCCAGGGTGCATTCCAAAGGATGTCACAGAGTGATAAAGGTGCCGGCCGGACTTCCGCGCCCCAAACCAGCTGCTTACCCGGTTCTCCCCAGCGCCACTCTCTGGAATATGGCGGTCACTTCACAGTGCAAACTGCCTAGTTTTAGTTCCATTTAATGTCTACACTTAGAAGCGCTCTTGTCTTCTCTTTCTGTCAGGGCCGTCTTGATAGCATTATGGGCTCCTGGGCAAAGTAATGCACTGGGGCCCCTACCAGCCTGCCCCAATTTACACACCTACTCTCAAGGCAGAGGGGCCCAGCTCGGAGGGAATCAGGAGGGCACAGTACAGGGGGAGTCAGGAGGGCACAATACTGGGATCAGGAGGGCACAATACTGGGAATCAGGAGGGCACAATACTGGAAATCAGGAGGGCACAATACTGGGATCAGGAGGACACAGTACAGGGGGAGTCAGGAGGGCACAATACTGGGATCAGGAGGACACAGTACAGGGGGAGTCAGGAGGGCACAATACTGGGATCAGGAGGGCACAGCTTGGGGGGAATCAGGAGGGCACAATACTGGGATCAGGAGGGCACAGCTTGGGGGGAATCAGGAGGGCACAATACTGGGATCAGGAGGGCAAAGCTCAGGGGGAGTCAGGAGGGCACAATACTGGGATCAGGAGGGCACAGCTTGGGGGGAATCAGGAAGGCACAATAGCGGGATCAGGAGGGCAAATCTCAGGGGGAATCAGGAGGGCACAATACTGGAATCAGGAGGATACAGTACAGGGGGAGTCAGGAGGGCACAATACTGGGATCAGGAGGACACAGTACAGGGGGAGTCAGGAGGGCACAATACTGGGATCAGGAGGGCACAGTACAGGGGGAGTCAGGAGGGCACAATACTGGGATCAGGAGGGCACAGTACAGGGGGAGTCAGGAGGGCACAATACTGGGATCAGGAGGGCACAGCTTGGGGGGGAATCAGGAAGGCACAATAGTGGGATCAGGAGGATACAGTACAGGGGGAGTCAGGAGGGCACAATACTGGGATCAGGAGGGCAAAGCTCAGGGGGAATCAAGAGGGCACAATACTGGGATCAGGAGGGCACAATACTGGGATCAGGAGGGCACAGCTTGGGGGGAATCAGGAGGGCACAATACTGGGATCAGGAGGGCAAATCTCAGGGGAATCAGGAGGGCACAATACTGGGATCAAGAGGGCACAATACTGGGATCAGGAGGGCAAATCTCAGGGGGAGTCAGGAGGGCACAATACTGGAATCAGGAGGATACAGTACAGGGGGAGTCAGGAGGGCACAATACTGGGATCAGGAGGACACAGTACAGGGGGAGTCAGGAGGGCACAATACTGGGATCAGGAGGGCAAAGCTCAGGGGGAATCAAGAGGGCACAATACTGGGATCAGGAGGGCACAATACTGGGATCAGGAGGGCACAGTACAGGTTCTGGGCTGCTGCCTGGACAGCTTAGCAAAAAGCATGACTGTCCCGGCTGTGAAGAATTCTAAAAAAAAGCAAGAGATGAGAGCATCTCTGAGTCTGACTGGCAGTACCTAGAGGGAAGAAGGAAGGTTGTGAGGCAGAAGAGTCGGGCGGTGGCGACGGAACAGGGATGGAAAGCTCCAGTGCCTTACTCCAACCGTTTTTCCAATTGAGATATTTCCTCCTCAGGCACTTCTTCTGAATGTAGTTCAGAATCTGAAATGGAGTTTGAGGAAGCCTCAAGAAAGAGAGAGGCTTCTGGTGATGAGCAGCAGAGGGGAGCTAAGAAGCAATCCACCCAATAACCCAAATGGCGATTCCCCCTCCGCTAAAAGTGGCAACAATAAATGTCGCCAGCATCAAGTCGGTAAGTGCTCATTCTATGGCCTTCTTTTTGTTCAGCCAATTAGATGCTGAAATTTTATTTTTGCAAGAGACTAGGCTCACCTCCTTGGCAGATATTCATATGGCTAAGAGAGTGGAGGTATGGTCCATCTTACTGGTCTCTTGCGGCTGAGCTTTACAGCAGTGTGGCGGTGTTGTTTAAACCTGACATGGTAACTGTCCAGCGGGTTATTGAGGTGGAGATTGGGAGATGTATGGTCTTAGACATCCTTGTGGGAGGGCAGGACCTCTGCTTAATTAATGTTTATGGGGCGCACACAAAGTGGGACAGGAAATGCCTTTTTACAAGGATCAAGCCATTTCTTTTTACATCCCGACAAGTGGTCTTTGGAGGTGACTTTAATACTGTGATTAGCCCCAAGGACAGGAAGGACTTCAAAGACAAGCTGGGATATGATGGCGTTTTTTTGAATAGTATGGTTAGGGATACTGGTCTTGTGGATGTGCACATTAAGCACCTCCCAGACGACACAGGGTTCACCTTTCATTGAGGTAATAGCCAGAGTAGCATCAATAGTTTTTTTTAAAGGAGACCTCTGCTTTCTCTCCCCCAGTGATGCAGGAAGTAGAGTTCTCTGATCACTGTTTGCTATCTGTGGTCTTGAATGCTTTAGACTCCCCTCAGAGGGGCAAGGTCATCTAGAGTTTGAATTCGACTCTGCTCAAGGAAGAACACATTAGACAATCCTTTGAGGAATTCTTTCAGGCACAGGTGACCATCCTGAACTTTTGTAGCAGAAAGGCTGAGTGGTAAGAGCTGGCCAAAAAGAGGATCACTGGATTCTTTAGGGGCCTAGCCAATAGAAAGCAGTTTGATAGACACATGACCTTCCAAAGGTTGCGGAGGAAGCTGGATATTCTTGTCTCGAGAGGAGGAGATCCTGGGGCAATCTCTGAGGTGAAACTCCTCCTCAGGAAGTGTCAAAATGACCGGCATGCCTCTTTGGTTCTGGAGAGAGACTATGGGCAGTACCACTCGCCCGACCCTTATCAGAACTGCAAACAAGATGTAGTAGTTAAGACGGTCATTGGCCTTAAGAATAAAACAGGTTCCTTCACAAAGTCTAGGTCAGGAATCCTGGAGGTCGTGGGGTCCTTTTATGCTGAACTTCTTGGGAGGAAAGAGCTTGATCGAGGCAAGATGGAAGGCTTTGTGGACTCTACTCCAGGTCTAAATGGTGGAGATGTTCCATTGATGAATTTAACAGAGGAGATCACAGTTGAAGAGGTGATGAGGGCAATTGAGCAGCTAGCCATCAAAAAGTCACCTGGACCTGATGGCTTGGCTGCTGAGTTTTACAAAGCTTTCAAGTCTATTCTGGCCCTGCATTTAGTAGAGATTTTTAACAGCTGCCTTGCTGAGGGGACTCTCCCCCCTTCCATGAGGCACTGAGCTGTGATTCTTCTGTCAAAAGGTAAGGATCCTTCGATGATTGAGAATTGGCGCCCCATCAGCCTTCTCAATGTCGATAGAAAGGTGCTAGTGAGGATACTTTTCTGGCGATTATCGTCAGTAGCAGAGTCTTTGCTTTCTCGCCATCAGCACTGTTCAGTCCAGGGTAGGAGCACCTTCACAGCGGTGTTAGCTGTCCGGGAGGCCCTGGAGCAGTGCAGGGCTGCAGGCCGGGGAAAGTATTTGCTGGCAATGGATCAGGCAAAGGCTTTTGATCGTGTCAACCATGAGTACCTGTGGCTACTCCTTAGTAAGTACGGTCTGCCAGGTGGTTTTGTCGATTGGTTGAAGGTCTTCAATAAGGGGGCGGAAAGCTTCCCTCTTGTTAATGGTTGGGTTAGGCAGTCCTTTGAGGTTGGCTCTGGGGTGCGCCAGGGTTGTCCTCTAAGTCCCCTTCTCTATATGTTTGCAATTGACCCCTTCATCAGGAGGCTAGAGAGCAGCATGTTGTGTGGGGTACCAGTGGGGCTCCCAGGTGAGCCACCTTTGAGGGTTGTTGCCTATGTGGATGATGTATCAGTGATTGTCACTGGGATGGATGAAGCAGAGGAGGTGGTCTCTCTGACATCATGGTACTTTGAAGTATCAGGCTCCAAGATCAACCGGGATAAGAGTAAAGTTTTCTGGATGGGAAAGGAGGGTGAGGTGTTTGATCTCCCGGACACCTTTCCAACGCCCCAGTAAAAAATTAAGATACTAGGCATTGAATTCGTACCTGGCGATTATGCCCTTAAAAATTGGGAAGGCAGGCTGGAAGTTGCCAATACTAGGGTGATCAGCTGGAAGAGATGGAAGTTATCTCTCAGGGAAAGGGTTGATTTGATTAAGACTTACCTGATTCCGATCTTCTTGTATGTCAGCTTTGTCTGCATCTTGCCAGTGTTTCTCTATGCTAGGGTCTCTAGTGTGTTCTGCTAGATGCTGTGGGGGAACAGACTGAACCTCATCAAGAGGAATGTCACCTATCTGTCCAGGAGAGAGGGAGGCTTAGGTACGGTCAACCCAGTTCTTTTCTTTTCACTGCTTTTTCTCAAGTTTAACATTGGTAATATGCTTGCAGTGGAACCTCCTAGATGGGCAGGCATGTTTAAATCTTGGTTTAGACCTTTTCTATGACTTTGGGAAGAAGGTGGCCAAGTGAAGAATCTCAGAGGTCATCGTGGTCAGCTTCCAGCCTACGTCTCTCCGTGCCTGAAGTTGCTGCGGCAGTGGTGATTGTCGGCTGAAGATCTCAGATCCGCTCCGAGGAAAGTCCTTATGAGCCAGGTCTTGAGAGAAGTCTTTCATGACCCACTGACCTTAAGGAATTGCCCGGGTGAAATTATGAGGGAAGGGTTAAGGCTGATTAATTTTAATAGAGTCCCCCTTATATTTAGGGATCTGGCCTGGCTGTGCTTCCACGGCTCTAAGTTCGGGGTTATTTGAAATATTGCAGTGAGATGGATCAGAGTTGTCCTCACGAGGAGTGTGCAGGTGAGGAGGAGATTATGGACCATTTTCTGCTTCGTTGCCCTGTTAACATAGAGGTATACAAAGAGGTGGGGTGGACCCTCGGTGTTCCTTTCCTCTCTAGGCTGGGTTATGCTGAGTGGGTGTACGGAGCGGGTGTATGAAGTGGGTGTACAGAGTGAGTGTACAGAGCATTCAACACTGGTGGGGCTTTTTGTTTGGATACACTTTTTTTAGTTAGTCTAGTAGTCTGTTATTTCACCCGGAATGCGCGGTGTCAGGTCACCACTCGGCATAAAATCCTTCCTGTTCAGGTGGTGCTCTGTGACATTATGCATGAGGTGCGGAAGATTCGGGTGCTTGAGAGAAACAAGTGGGGTCGGGGGGGCTTGGTTGAAGGCGTGGAGGAGTTTCAAGCCTCCCTGACTACCAGGAGTCTCTTTCCGGGGTGTGGCTGTCTGTCTCTTATCACCCTAGTTTTTTTTCCTTGATGCTCAATTTTTGAAAAATGGTTGCGTACATAGGTGATGGGAGTACATAGGTGACGGGCGTACATAGGTGACGGGAGTACATAGGTGATGGGAGTACATAGGTGATGGGAGTACATAGGTGACGGGCGTACATAGGTGATGGGAGTACATAGGTGACGGGCGTACATAGGTGACGGGAGTACATAGGTGACGGGCGTACATAGGTGACGGGCGTACATAGGTGACGGGAGTACATAGGTGACGGGAGTACATAGGTGACGGGAGTACATAGTTGATGGGAGTACATAGTTGATGGGAGTACATAGGTGATGGGCGTACATAGGTGATGGGCGTACATAGGCGATGGGTGTACATAGGTGATGGGTGTACATAGGCGATGGGCGTACATAGGCGATGGGCGTACATAGGTGATGGGAGTATATAGGTGATGGGTGTACATAGGCGATGGGCGTACATAGGCGATGGGAGTATATAGGTGATGGGTGTACATAGGCGATGGGCGTATATAGGTGATGGGCGTACATAGGCGATGGGCGTACATAGGCGATGGGCGTACATAGGCGATGGGAGTATATAGGTGATGGGCGTACATAGGCGATGGGCGTACATAGGCGATGGGCGTACATAGGCGATGGGCGTACATAGGTGATGGGTGTACATAGGCGATGGGCGTACATAGGCGATGGGCGTACATAGGCGATGGGTGTACATAGGTGATGGGTGTACATAGGTGATGGGCGTAAATAGGCAATGGGCGTACATAGGTGATGGGTTGTGCCTCTTAGGTCCCCTCTGCTGCTTTATGTAAATAGTTTCCAATAGTCTGAAAATTTGGGTAGTAAACTATGTATATATTGTATATATTCTGGACATGGATGTACATTCCTTTTATTTTCTGTTGTATGACCGTACTATGGTTATGTTTTTTTACTTTTGTATACAATTATGTTGCTTGATTCTTTTCAATAAAATCATTGGTGTCAGTGGGAGGAATAGTGCCCCATCATTGGTGTCAGTGGGAGGAATAATGCCCCATCATTGCTTTCAGTGGGAGGAATAGTACCCCATCATTGGTGTCAGTGGGAGGAATAGTGCCCCATCCTTGGTATCAGTGGAAGGAACAGTGCCCCATCATTGGTATCAGTGGAAGGAACAGTGTCCCATCATTGGTATCAGTGGGGGGAATAGTACCCCATCATTGGTGTCAGTGGGAGGAATAGTGCCCCATCATTGGTGTCAGTGGGAGGAATAGTGCCCCATCATTGGTATCAGTGGGAGGAATAGTGCCCCATCATTGGTATCAGTGGGAGGAATAGTGCCCCATCATTGGTATCAGTGGGAGGAATAGTGACCCATCATTGGTATCAGTGGGAGGAATAGTGCCCCATCATTGGTATCAGTGGGAGGAATAGTGCCCCATCATTGGTGTCAGTGAGGGGAATAGTTCCCCATCATTGGTGTCAGAGGGAGGAATAGTGTCCCGTCATTGGTATCAGTGGGAATAATAGTGCCCCATCATTCATATCAGTGGAAGGAATAGTGACTCATCATTGGTGTCAGTGGGAGGAATAGTGCCCCACCATTGGTGTCAGTGGGAAGAATAGTGCCCCATTATTGGTGTCAGTGGAAGGAACAGTGCCCATCCCAGGTGTCAGCAGACGTGCTCCATTGTTGGTGTCAGTGGAAGGAATTGTGCTCTGTTGTTGATGTCAAAAAGAGAAATAGTGCCCTATATTGGTGTCCGTGGGAGAGTTAGTGTCCCATTATTGGTGTCAGTGGAAAGAATAGTGCTCCATTGTTGGTCTCCATGGAAAGAATAGTGCCTCATCGTTGCATGTCAGTGGAAGGAATAGTGCCCCATCACTGGTGTCAGTGGAAGGAATAGTGTCTCGTTATTGGTGTCAGTGGAAGGAATAGTGCCCCATTGCTGGTGTCATTGAAAGAAATGGAGCCTCGTCATTGGTGTCAGTTGAAAGAAAGGTGCTCAGTTATTGGAATCAGTGGAAGAAATGGTGCCTCATCTATGTCAGTGAAAAGAATGCTGCTTCATATCAGTAGGAGGATAAAGGCAAGCAAGGGACCCCATCTGGCCCATGGGCTGCAGTTTGGAGACCACCGTTCCGGGCAATCAAGATTATGAAGGTATTGAACCCATTTTGCCTCTTTTTCTAACCTAATGGTCTCCAAGTTGCTGCCTGTGGACCAGATGCGGCCCTTTGCTTGCCTTTTTTTGGCCCCTGGGGCCTCCCACTGACATAAGGCACTGTTCCTCCCGCTGACACAAACAATGAGGCACCATTCCTTCCACTAACCCCAACAGTGGTGAATAATTCCTCTCACTGACACCAGTGATGGGGCACTATTTCTCCTCCTACTGACCTCGAGCACTTATTTTTTTTACTCACATTGACCGCCAATCCTGGTGCGTTTTCTACTTTCTACCGTTTAACGTTTTACCCCCCCCCCCCTACTGAAGAACAGTAAACTTACCCTTTGTTTCGAACGATTTGGAGACTCCTGCTCTAACCTATATGTTATCAGGAGGAAGACAGAAATCCATTGTAAATCTATGGTTCAGTAGAACAGGGACATAAAAATATCATTACTTCCTCCGAGAGGCAATAGACGAAATCCTTGAATCAATATTACACAATGTTTTTGGTTTTTTTTTTCCTCTTTTTAAATGAAATAGTTGTTTATATGTTGTACATCCAACCGTTTTTGAGGCATCCTATGGAACCTGGCAGGAACCACCTCCTGTGAAAGACTATTCTACATTTTCACTTTCGAGTCAGCAATTTTCTATACAAGCCATTTCCATATTTATAAGAAGTGAACATATTTTGGTGACTGGCTTCTTACATCTCTCGGAGATTGCTTTGTAAAGATATCTGCACCCAAGGAACCGGCTCAGACTCGGAGTGTTGATGTTTTTAGCTGACCCTGTCATCAGAGGGCTGCTTGAAAACCAAAGGGAAGAAGAAAAGAGACCCTAAATACTTACCTTCCTGGTGACCCTTGTCCTTGAGCTTCGTTGATCCCTGACTTCTACAGGTATTCTACTCTACTGGGTGCAAGAATACTCGCTCCCCTTGCATGCATAATGTGGTTCCTTTCGCCAACTTAAACATCCTGTAGTGAAATATGAGCCAGCAAAGGAAAATACGAGGTCATTCTTAACACTGTGAAGATTCAGGAAATCTTAGAATTCCTGATCAAGCAAGCAGACCGTTTAAATCAATAAGGTCCTTCACAACTGGTGTTAGATAGATTAGGTAGATAGACAACAAGTTATATAGACTGGCCTCTGAAGGACAATTATGAAGGTTCTCTAGGCACAATAAACCTGTTAACAGTGACAAATGTATCATTGCGAAGAACGTGTCTCCAGCACCTTCCATCTCACCTAACACCACATTACAGGCCTTGCGTTGGAATTTCAGATACTTAAAGAAGGGTGAGATTGACCCAACACAATTGAGATTCACTTACACCCCTCACAAAGCCCGGTTGTTGTGAAAGTCAAATGTCAACTCATCCAATTTGTAAGGTCTGACTGTATGCATGTATAAGTCAGCTTTACTTCCATCATCATATCTTCTAACTGCTACAGCTAGGCAGTTTATGGAGTGGATGTCACGGCAGGAGCTGTGGAACGGACAGGCAGGCCTAGTGGCAGGGTCACGCACTGACTGACGACAACCACCACCCACAGACCGGAGTCCCTCAGGGCGCGGAGTCTAAGTCCCAGGCTGCCCTTCACCAGGGCCCCTGATGGTGGGGATGGACTTGACGCAGCCAGGAACCAGGTCGCGGCCCCCGAGACACCCCAGCTGCTGTAATGGCCGCCGCCAATGGCGTGTAGCTGGTAGGAACCAGATCAGACAATAGCGTAGTCGGGCAGGTCGGGTCGACAACAACGGGACAAACGGTACAGAACAGTAGACAAGAATAACAGGTCACAGGCCGGGTTCAGCAACGGGAGGTCAGATCAAAGGAAAACGCAGAGAATGGTCTAGTCAAAAGCCGAGTCAGATTCCAGGAGAGTCACGAGAGTATAAACAGAGCAATAGTAACACGTACACACAAGACACGAATGCAGAGAGCATTTGCAGACAGCAGGCTTAAATGTGATGAACCACACCCTTCTGAGGAGGAGCTGCAGAAGCCTGAAGGCATAAAGGTTCCCACAATGCTTTGCAGAAACCCAAGATGGACACCAGCACATGGGATGCACAAGCTCTGAGGAAAGGTAGGACCTTGGCAGTGGAGCACCAATCAGAAAACATCACAGCCAACCAACCAACCAACTACTGAAATACTCTTCTTCTCACAATCCTGGTTGATCCATGGTGCGGTATCCCTCACTAATCTCCGTACAGCACTACTCTCTTAGGAGTCACTGAAGTTTGGGTCCCCCTATAGTCCTGTACAGCCAGGCAACATGCATTTCCTTTACACAGACTTGCATCCAGGAGACAGTAACCTGTCCCTGAGCTTTGTTTTGAAGTTTTATTAGGGGATCGAGCTTATATGGGGTAAGGGGTGTACGGGATGCCCAAGGGTATAGTAAGTAAGGACAGCTTCCTGGAACTATGTACAAGTCTCTAGACAAAAATCCTCTTTTTAGAGAGCTTGCCAGCCTCTCCAGATGTACCACCCCGGACCCCACTCCTTTACTCCTTTATCCAGCTGTCTGGAGGAATCCCTGGAAAGGGGATCCAGTGCCTGTCACTTTAAATATAAGACAGTTCTGGGTAGGCAGCTAATCCAGTTCCCTACTAGAGTGCTCCTTCCCCTTACTGGCACAGGGGGTGTAGGACTACTCACTCAGCCCTCCATCTGTGAGCAGATGGGTTGGTGGCTGCTACCAGGCCTTCTAGCTTGGCTGCTCCTTCCCTGCTACACAGGTGGTCCTCTCTCTGAGGGCTGATGAGGTGCTGAGTTTTTCTCCTTTCCAGCGTCCCTGCCTGGAGGTGAGCCGCATACCATCTGGGCCCCCTCCCAAGCTCCTGCTCTCTGGCCTCACTTCTCCATCTTCTACCCGAACTCCCTGCTGCTGATTAGGCTCGGTCACTCTTAAGAGCTGTCCTGGCTCCTTGTCAAGCCTCCTGTTGGGGATTGACCAGGATCCCTTGAGAGTGCAAACTAGCCACTCCTTACCTCTGCCCACTGCTTCTAGAACTTTCTTTAAAGTTCTAGTGCAGGGGGAAGTCTCAGAGAGCCAGTCTGCAAGTCTGCAAAGCCTCTCAGATCTAACCCGAATTTGACCTTCCTAGCTATCATGCCCAGGCTGCTACTCAGCCCTCCTCACTAACAACTAGGCTCTAGCTCCCCATAGCTATCAAGGAGGGTGCTACATTTGCTATGCAGAGGATTATAGGAATTTGTTACAAAGTGTAATATGGAGTGTCCAAGATCACCAGCCAGCCCCCTGTAAAAGTAAATATTCTTTATTGGTCTCTCAAAAATAAGTAAACACAAATAGCTTTCTTCAGAAAACGTAAAAGCAAACATTCCTTATCCTCATATAATTAAGTTCAAAATAATTGGCTTGCCACCAATATACTGGTCCCACACTTGGGTTTAGGGTTCCTATCTGTTCCAGAGTACAAGACAAGCCACAGTAGCTCAGTACCAAGTCTCAGATGCCCAGACCTCCCACACCATCTCACAGCTGTGAACTACTCGACTCCCCCTTATAGGCAGGTGGTGCCTCCTTCCTGGTGCTTTTCAAACTTCCCTTCCTGGTGGGTTAACTCTTTCGGGACTAAAGTCTCTGTAATCATAGTTTGGAGGCTCTTTCCCACCCAAAGTCTCTCAGAGCCACCGAATGTCAGGTCCCAACTCAGGGCTTACCAATCCTGAGAGAACTGTGTATCAGCCCTCCTCCCTACAACTGGACTACCTCAGACCCCCTCACCGTGCATGAGAAACCCTAAGTACTCAAAATGAACTCTTTAAGGCACCACGACCCAACTAGTAGGGAAATATATCTCCCATCCAGAACCCATCTGTCAGGGTCCTGTCCACGGCAGAAGTTCTGGAAGATCTGGCATTTCTGCCAGTACTCTGCTTGGCCGCAGAAGCACACATCAGCCTCAGTTTGGTGCCAGACGGCCTTCATAAGGAGGCTCATCACTTTCTCAAGTTGCTGGATGATCTCTAGCTCCCCGTGCCCTGTTCCTGTTTCCTGTGATTTTGACCTGTGATTTCCTGTTACCAACTCGGCTTGCTCCTGGACCTGTCTACTCTGCATTACCCCTGATCTGACCTCGGCTTGGCTTACAGATACTCTCTCTCTCTTTCTCCTCTGTGTATGACCTCAGCTATCCCATCTGACTACGTCTGCTCTGATTCCCACCTGATACCTGACCTTAGCTTGAACCGACTACCCAGTAAATATCTAAATCCCGGAAGGCTTGCATACCACGCACAGGTTCCACCTGTCTGCAGACCTATCTCCGTGCACCAGCTGTGCTTCTGAGTGGACCACCAGCCAGCACTCCTACAGGCGACCTGTGCAACTTTGGGCCTGACTCCCGCTGTCCCACTCTCAGGGGAGTCCGGAACTGAGCCGCAAGGGCAGCCCTCTCTCCATTGGCCTCCATCATCAGGTATGTGATACTATCCCTAGCTTAGTTTAAAAGTTTACTACTACCTTTTGGTACTTTTATCCGTACTTCAAAGTCATGATAGATTTGATGCTACTCTTTTCTCAAGAAGAGATTTATTGTTATGAGTGAACATGTTTACTGGCAGTCGTGTGAAAAAGTAAGTACAAATTGTTTATCTTTTCATATTTTAACAGTCAAGCATTAAATCTTTATTCAGACAATGTCTGCAGATAAAGGTGATATACTTGAACAAATGACACATAATATTAATCGCTTCCCGTCCGCCCTACAGCAGAAATACTGCTACAGGACGGCACAAAATCAAGTACACATACGTGATTTTGCTGTTCCGAGTAGGGGGGCGTGTGCAAGACACGCACCTGCCCTACCCGCTCCTCCATTCGTGGCTTCGGCTTTCAATTACCGGGTCCTGGCAGGTGATTACTTGCTGGAACCCGGTGATTGCCGAGTATTATTGACGGGAAAGAGAACTGTATGTAAACGATACAGTTCTCTCCCCTGTCAGCTCCTGCACACTGCTTTGTATGGCTCTGCATAGCAGAGCTAGTGTCACAGCGTCAGAATTCCCACCGCAGTCCCGCAGTCCCACTATAAGTCGCTGATCGCCACCATTACAATTAAAAAAACAAACTTCCAGCATATATATCGCCATTTGTAAACGCTATAACTTTCACGTAAACCCATTAATTTACATGTATCGGGATTTTTAAAATTATTTTACATTTTGGCCTAAATTTATGATGAAATTTGATTTTTAACATTTTTTTATTGGACATGTTTAATAGCCAAAAGTCAAAAATATTGTTTTTTTCTCAAAATTTGCGGTCTTTGTTTACAGTGCAAAAAATAAAAAATGTACAGGCAATCAAATGCCACCGAAAGAAAGCTCTATTTGTGGGGGGAAAAGGACATAAATTTCATTTGGGTGCAGTGTTGCATGACCGCGCAATTGTCAGTTAAAGAAACGCAGCACTGTAATGCAACAAAATGGCCTGGTCAGGAAGGGGGGTAAACCCTCTGGAGGGCAAGTGGTTAACATGATGTGACAGATCTGTACCCTTCCACTATGTCAGTAGGGTTATAGATCGCACAGGGTTCCCATGGATGCAGCTTGAGGGGCTCTAGGTTGTCAGTTTTGAGTGGCAAAATATAGATTCTCTCGGATTGAGTTCTGGAGTCCAGAGGCTTCAAAGGATGTAGGCAGGGCTCAACCAGTAAACTCAAGAAGTGTAAGGAGCCACCACATGTTCTTTATATTTTATCTAGCACCCTCCTAGATTGGGAAATGCCCTCAAGTTGTGTATTTACCTTTGTTTCAAGTTTAGATAATTCCCTTCTATTGAAACTACCTGTCAGGACCCAGATCTGAACCTACAACTTCTACTGTGTCCAGCAGTATCTCTTCTTGCTGAGCCACCTGAGATGCTGGACTGCCATCTGAGATGCTGGACAGGTCCCTGCCTGATTTCTTAGACAACCTTGCTTTGTATCTTGTTTCTATTGAACCCTTTGCTCCTCCAACAAACTTCCTATTTAAGCCATGCTTTGCACTTCCAGTTTACCAGATTATTGTGCTCTCGCCAGTCAGTGTCAGGGATCCCGGCCGCTCGGCAGTGCGCGCATGCGCAGATCGCCGATTCGTCTAAGCCGGCGAGCACAGAGTTCTCGGCGATCGCGGCAGCGGCCGCGCATGCACACTAGCGATTGCGGCCACACCAATGGCAGAACAGGGCGCCCTATTTAAACCTGCCCTGTGCATCTCCAAATTGCCGCAAGGTCTTGTTCCTGTTCCTGTTAGTACGTTTCCTTGTTGCCAAACTCTGCCTGTTCTGATTTATGCTGACCCTCTCCTGCTCTGACCCCGGCTCGTCCCTGACCATTCTTCTGCCTGTAGTTACTGTTATTTTGGACCCTCTGTTTCTGAACTCGGCGTGTGACCTGACTACTCTTTGCCTGCTGCTTGGTACCGCACCTGTCCTCTCGGGCACATACCCTCAGCCGGACCCCTCTACCACCGCCGGGGGTGCCCAGGGGCGCGACCTGGTTCTAGTCTTGCACCAAGACCATCCCCACCATCAGGGGCTCTGGTGAAAAGGCAGACTGGGACTTAGACTCCGCATCCTGGGGAATCCCGTGCTGTGGACCACTAGAGATCCCGTTGGGCGGAGCCTGACAGTCAGTATCTCGCTCTTGTCACTCCTGCTGTTGTCCGTGTCTTCGCTACCACTCCTTACCGACATTTGCTTGCTCCTTGCTTGCTTCTGTTTGATCCCAACCTGCAAACATTTGTTACGGACCTTTGGCTTGTTACTGACTATGCTTCTGCTTGATACCTATCTGCTATATCTGCTTCTGGACCTCGGCTTGCTCACCTCTTGGTGGGGCAGTTCTGAAGACAGTGACCTGGTACTAACATGCAGCAAAACCCATCCCCACCATTTGGAGCTGTTAGTACCAGTTAGAACTTAGTGCCTCAGGTGAGCCTCTGTCATCCGCCAGGGTGACCTGCTTGTAAATCTATCCTGCTGGTCAGTGGGAGCCTCTCTACTGCTATAGCAACTGATATAGCTACTACTATAGCTTCTGAGCCTGACCCATGACTGTGACACTGCCCTTCAAATGTGACATATATTTGTCTATCCCAAGAAGAAGGTTCCTGTTGGATTTTTGTTGTGGCATAATGAGTAATGCTTGGAGACACTATGTTACCTGTAGCCTCTCCTAATGTTTCCTATGTGTTCATTCAATCTGACTAGCAGAGCCCAAATTGTCCTTCCTAAGTATTGTAGGCCACATGGGCACTGCAAAAAATATACAACAATATTTTTGTCACATGGGATGAAATATTTAACGGCATATTTTCTGGCATCCATGTTATATTGAAATGTAACTGTCCTAACTTTTAGCTGGTTAATCTTCCATACTGCACATTTCTTATGAGGAAAGAACCCTTTCATACCATGAAAGAAGGTTTGTCTAGTTGGCAGATCTGTTATGTTCAGGGCAACCTTTACCTTTCAGGAACAGAATTACTTTAAAAATAACAAATGGTGTATTTTTAAGGATTCCCCAATGCCTTGTAAATATATTTTCATAGCATAGTGTTTAATAGAAAATATCGTGGCCATTGGCCACATACATTGGGTATAGAGAAGAATTACCCCCCCCCCTCCCCCCTTAACCATTCGCCTATCGTGCACTTTTACCCCCTTCCTTCCCAGGCCAATTTTCAGCTTTTAGCGCTGTCGCACTTTGAATGACAGTTGCGCAGTCATGCAACACTGTACCCATACAAAATGTTTATCATCTTTTGAGACAGAAAGAGCTTTCTTTTGGTGGTATGTAATCACCACTGGGTATTTTTTTTTATTTTTTTGCTAAACAAACTAAAAAAGACTGAAAATTTTGAAAAATAAATTTTGTTTTTAGTTTGTTATAAAATTTTGTAAATAAGTAATTTTTCTCCTTCACTGATGTGTGCTAATGAGCCTGCAGTAATTGGCACTGATAGGCTGCACTGATGGGCACTGATAGGCAGCACTGATGAGGAGGCACTGGTAGGTGGCACTGATGGTCATTGACAGGTATCACTTGTGGTCATTGACAGGCATCACTGATGGGCACTGAAAGGCAGCGCTCATACAGTATATGGCATTGATAGGCAGCACTGATGGGCACTAACTGGCACTGATAGGCAGCACTGATAGGCAGCACTGACTGGCACTGAAAGGTAGCACTGAAAGGCAGCTCTGATGGGCACTGATGTGTGGCATGATGTGCACTGGTAGGCACTGGTATGTGGCATTGATGGGCACTGGTATGTGGCATTGATGGGCACTGACAGGTGGCACTGATGGGGCTACACTGATGATCAGTGTAGATGTTCCCTCTGAGAAATGCAGTTTACTGGCTCTCCTCTGCTCATGCTTTGTCAGCGCGAGGAGAGGACTTTCGATAACCAGCATTTCCTTGTTTACCTGCAATCAGCTGTTATTGGACACAGCTGATCACATGGCAGAGCCGACGTCATCGGTGTTTTACTCTGATCGGTGATTCACTGTGCCCCAGGGACACAGCGCACCAGGGGGCACGCAGTCAGAATGGGAGGACATCATATGACGTCCTCCCGGAATGAGAGAACTGTCGCCCATCCGTCATTTCCTTATATGGCGGGCGGGAGGCGGTTAAAATAATAACATTTTGTCAGTTTGCAGAGTGAAATGAAGACAGACACAGTTTTTGTTTTATCCAGTTGTATTTACTCAGTGCAACTTATAACATCCAAGTGAAAGATATAACACCAACATGTCCGGAAAAAATTCAAAAACAAAATCACTGAGTTGGAAAAAGGATCACTTCCCTCCTAAAAATGACTTGTAAACTCAATCAGGTGTTGCTAATTACCTTCTCAATAGCACACAATGCCATTTGACCTTCAAATGTGATCATCTCAGGTCACTTTGATTAGCTCAGCATGAAAAGAGCTTTCCTGGAGCATTTCAATTCCTGGTAGTGCAACTGAAGCAAGCAATCAACTAAGGGTGGCAAGGCACTGTCATAAAGTGGTGGACAGGCAAAAGTCAGGAGATGGTTGCAAAAAAATTTCAAAGGCTTTACCAATTGGTCACCATCAAATGTCCATCACTTTATCCCAGGATTTTTTCCATCTTTATAAAGTTTCATTACCTTGTTACGCAGGACTTCTCTGCTCCCCATGGCTCAGTATCTAGCCTAGTCAGTGCTTCCATGTAAGAGCTAACAAACTCATTGACTATTTATACACTGACACTAATGGCAATTTAAAAAGCCACAGATGTGAGACATTAACCTCTAATTGGCATTTTGACCTGTGTGTGTCACCTTGTGTCTGTACCAAGGCCAAACATTCCAGGGGGCGGAGACGTCTGATCCGGGGGCAGAGACTTCTTATCCGGGGGTGGAGACTTCTGATCCAGGGGGCGGAGACTTCTGATCCGGGCCATTTGGGTGATTTCTGTTATTATGATTTAAAAAGGAGCCAAACAACTATTTGACAATAAATGGCTTCATATGATCATCATCCTTCAATAAAAGAGCATTTTTTGGCAGATCAGTCATACAGAGAAGGAAATGCGTATTTGCTCCCCTGCTTATGTTGAATGTCTAAAAATCGAATGTTCGGTGTAACACTGAGAGACAGAATACAACAACAAATTCAGCAGAAATGCGTCTAACAAATGATGACTGATCTGCATGTTCATGAGGGAAATAAGGATTTGATCCCCTATCATTCAGCAGGATTTCTGGCTACCAGGTGTCTTTCATACAGGTAACAAGCTGAGATTAGAAGCAGTCTCTTAAAGGGAGTGCTGCTAATCTCATTTTGTTACCTGAATAAAAGACACCTGTCCACAGGAGCAATCAAACCATCAGATTCCAAACTCTCCACCATGGCAAAGACCAAAGAGCTGTCCAAGGATGTCAGGGACAAGATTGTAGACCTACACAAGGCTGGACTGGGCTACCAAACTATCGCTAAGCAGCTTGGTGAGAAGGTGACAACAGTTGGTGCAATCATTCAAAAATGGAAGAAACACAAAACAAGTGTCAGTCTCCCTAGGTCTGGTGCACCATGCAAGATCTCACCTCGTGGAGTGTCAATGATCATGAGAACAGTGAGGAATCATCCCAGAACTACACGTGAGGATCTTGTCAATGATCTCCAGGCAGCTGGGACCACAGTCACCAAGAAAACGATTGGTAACAAACTATGCCGACAAGGACTGAAATCCTGCAGTGCCCGCAAGGTCCCTCTGATCAAGAAAGCCCATGTCCAGGCCCGTCTGAAGTCTGCCACTGAACATCTGAATGATGCAGAGGAGGACTGGTGGGAAGTGTTGTGGTCAGATGAGACCAAATCCAGCTCTTTGGCATCAACTCAACTCGCCGTGTTTGGAGGAGGAGGAATGCTGCCTATGACCCCAAGAACACCATCCCAACTGTCAAAGGTGGTGGTTGAAACTTTCTGCTTTGGGGGTGTTTTTCTGCTAAGGGGACAGGACAACTGCACCGCATCAAAGGGGCGATGGACGGGGCAATGTACCATCAAATCATGGGTGAGAACCTTCTTCCCTCAGCCAGGGCATTGAAAATGGATCGTGGATGGGTGTTCCAGCATGACAATGACCCAAAACACACGGCCAAGACAACAAAGGAGCAGCTCAAGAAGAAGCACATTAAGGTCCTGGAGTGGCCTAGCCAGTCTCCAGACCTTATTCCGATTGAAAATCTGTGGAGGGAGCTGAAAGTTCGAGTTGCCAAATGTCAGCCACCAAACCTTAATGACTTGGGAGAGGATCTGCCAAGAGGAGTGGACCAAAATCCCTCCTGAGATGTGAGCAAACCTGGTGGCCAACTCCAGGAAACGTCTGACCTCTGTGATTGCCAACAAGGGATTTGCCACCAAGTACTAAGTCATGTTTTGTGAAGGGGATCCAATCCTTCTTTCCCTCATGAACATGCAGATCAGTCATCATTTGTTAGACGCATTTCTGCTGAATTTGTTGTTGTATTCTGTCTCTCAGTGTTACAATTCGATTTTTAGACCGATCATTTCTTTGTGAGTGGGCAAACATTCAAAATCAGCCGGGGAGCAAATATGCATTTCCTTCACTGTATTTTCAATATCAATGCCAAAATTTCACAATTTCTGCCAGGGGATGCAAACTTTTGAGCACAACTGTACAAGCCAGCGGGTGGAACAAGCCTACCTTATAGTTTACAAAGCCACAGGTTTTCATCATGCACCATTACAACCTTCTAGCCACCGGCGTCCTGACAACCAATGACATCATTTCAAAAAGAGGATGTCCGTAGCCTGCACAGCATCCTTCTTTGACCCTCCCTTGTCCATCTCCATCAATGCTAGAGTCACATTAGCTGAGTGATGGTTAAAAACTAAGGGAGAAAAGAAACATTGGTGTACTAGTCAGTACCGGTGTGCAAAAGTGTATTTGCTTTGGAAGAATAAATCCCCTCTAATGTTGGGTGTCCTACATGTGTGGATGTTTCTGCGTCATATACAACTATTAGAATAGTTTTACACATTTTAGAATGGGGTGCCTCAGGACTGTCCATAATTTTAAAGGGATCCTCGGGACTGTCCATAATTGTAAAGGGCGCCCCGGAACTGGCCCCGGAACTGTCCATAATTGTAAAGGGTGCCTCGGGACTGTCCATCATTTCAAAGGGTGCCTCGGAACTGTCCATCATTTCAAAGGGTGCATTGGGACTGTCCATCATTTTAAATGGTGCCTCAAGACTGTCCATCATTTTAAAGGGTGCCTCAAGACTGTCCATCATTTTAAAGGGTGCCCCGGGACTGTCCATAAATTTAAAGGGTGCCTTGACTGAAAAAGGTTGAGAAACACTGGTCTACAGTATTTCAATCTGTAGATAGAGTTCAGTGGTACATGCAATGATCATTAAATAATGAACAAACATTCAGCGCTCACACGATATAGAATGGGATGGTGACATAGGGCATACTGGAAGGAAAAATGGGAACTGACTGAACACAAAATATAATGGAGAAGAGTCACTGGGTGGAATGGTCCATAGGATAGGCAATTGGAGGAGATGGCAGACCAAGGAACCAGGGTGCCTGGATAGGAGTCGGCAAGCCTCGTCAGAGATGGTGAAGATCCTAAGTGACTGAAGTAGTGGCAGTGTGAAAACAGTTGGTGCGTCCTGAGGCTGATGATGGAAGAAAGGATGGACCAGAAGGCAAACGCCTGGGAAGGGATCAGCAGCTCCTCATCAAGGATGTGGGGAATCCCTCGAAGACAAGCAGAAGAAAAGGAGGGCGCCAGGTCAGGAGGAGTAAATTTACTCCTCCTGACCTGGCACCCTTGTGACGGGAGTCACTTTGGGTGGGGGGCCCATGGAACACAGCTCACTTTGGAGAGGTGGGGAGACCCCTGTCTCAGCTCCCCATATCTCTATTATGTGTAAGTCACCCTGTGCCTGTTAGGTGTACAGGGTAATCTGTCCTAATATTGGAGAGGGGGGGGGTTGTTGATTGTTTAATGTCATGTGGTTGCATCCCATTGTTCTATTGTGTGCCTTGCTTGGGAGCAAACTATTATGGGATGTATGTGTTTGTATAATGGCTTGGTGGGGGGTGTTTCCAGCAGCTCTCCCTCCTGATAGGACTGTCTATTGGTGTATCTCTTGTTACTAAAGGTAGATTGCCCGGCACGGGGTCATTATGCAGGGAGAAGGGGGGGTTGTTCCCTTGAATGTATATACCTTGTATCTGTGTTAAAATAAAGTAGTCTATTTCCTTGTTTCCTTCAAGACTGGTGATGTCTAGTCTTGTATGGTCGGCTGTGGTGTCTGTGGTCGGTGGTCAGACGGGGTAGCGGTATCCTAACGGAAGTACCCAAGTGCAGTCTGGGGTCGGTTCCGTTACAAGCCTCCTTTTCTTCTGCTCGTATCAACAACGTTCCAATGCTCAGCCACCAAGGCAGCCAACCCCAAGGAACAAAAATCCTGGCACAGGCAATCTACAGTCCCCTAATGCAGGCCATAGATGGGTCAATAATCGGCCGATTTTTCAGCCGAAAATAAAATCATCCGATTTTCGGATCGTTAATGGGTTAATTATTCGGCCGTTTTTCGGTATTTTGGCAGATTTTTTTTATCGGTAAAGTTGGAAAAAGATCGGCCGATTTTCGCGGCAATTATAGGCAAATCGGCCGATCTTTTTACCGATAAAAAATCTGCGCATGAGCAGTGACCTGCAAGAGGAAGACAAGAGGAAGAGGAAGAAGAAGAGGATGAAGAAGAAGAAGAAGAGGATGAAGAAGAAGAAGAGGATGAAGAAGAAGAGGATGAAGAAGAGGATGAAGAAGAAGAAGAGGATGAAGAAGAAGAAGAAGAGGATGAAGAAGAGGATGAAGAAGAAGAAGAGGATGAAGAAGAATAGGATGAAGAAGAAGAGGAGGAAGAAGAAGAGGAAGAAGAAGAGGATGAAGAAGAAGAAGAGGAAGAAGAAGAATTCCAGTCCGGCAAAAAGTGTCCCTGCAGAGAGCTCCGCTATTTCTTTGACAGTGCTTTGACATTTATAGCGGCTGCAACATTGTATCCATTTGTTTCCAAATAAAAACATCTGTATCCAAAATGGATACAAATAGATACATTGTTGCAGCCGCTATAAATGTCAAAGCACTGTCAAAGAAATAGCGGAGCTCTCTGCAGGGACACTTTTTGCCAGCTGTAGACGGGATGAAAATCGACCAATTTTTTTTTTTTACCATTCCTGGTAATGTTGGCCGCTTGAACGACCGATTTTTCGGTTTTTTTAAAGAAAAATCGGCCGGTTTTCTCCCCATCTATGGCCTGCATAAGTGTTTCTCTGCAAAAATTCTCTAAAGGTGTCAGCTGGTGTCATCAATACAATGATCATCTCTACCAAGCCTTGCCAAAATCATTTGCATCGGGTGACAGTCGTGTATTGCGCCTTCACTTTCTAGCTGTGACAGTTACCCGCTGAGAGGTGTCACTCGACAATTAGCAAAATCACACTAACCTGATTCCAACAAGCAGATTGCTGGAAGGCGTCAATGGGAAAATATTTGAAGACAGAGCAAAAACGTCTCTATTAAGCTGAGATAAACTAATTATTTTAATCACCCACAAGGAGTTTTCTGTGTGTTTTGGTCGTATGGAATTGGAGCTTATGCCGAACAAACAGATTTATCTGTGATGTTAATAGAAGATTATGCAAAATGTACAGTAGATGGGGAAGAGAGTAATTAGAGAAGACGTTTAATCTCTTCTTGAGAATGTATAAGGAATTTAAAAAACCATCACATCTACCATGACTCTGATGTAATGACGCCATAAAAGTGATTGTGAACTTTAAAGTCTTTGGGAAATTTTCTGTGCTTTGGTTCAGATTACATAAAAGAACGACTCAAGGCAAATCTAACAATCCTATAGCTCAACTTTGTATTTTTTTTTTATTTAAAAAAAAAAAAAAAAGATATGAAGAATTCATCTAGTTAAAATGTTTTGTCTATCTTTATAACAACTTTCCATAATCCCCAGCGGGAAATACAGGACTGTGAACCAATTGGGTTGGATGAGATGGCAGGGGGCTGTTGTAATAAAACATTTCTGGTAGGGATGCACAGATACTGGTGTCGGTGTTGATTCCGAGTATTTTCATGATTATTCGTACTCATGAAAATACTACTGATACCTTAACCCAAACTTTCTAAACAAAGGGCCACTTTATTGTCCTTCAGACTTCAGGAGGGCCAGACTGTAGCCAGCGGGAGTGGAAATTTTCCTGGAATCAGTGGTATAGTGAACATTGCCACATTTGGTATAAGGGAGAGGAATAGTGCCCCATAATTGGTATCATTGGGATGAAGAGTGCCCCATCATTGGTGTCAGTGGGAGGAATAGTACCCCATCATTGGTGTCAGTGGGAGGAATAGTACCCCATCATTGGTGTTAGTGGGAGGAATAGTGCCCCATCATTGGTGTCAGTGGGAGGAATAGTACCCCATCATTGGTGTCAGTGGGAGGAATAGTGCCCCATCATTGGTGTCAGTGGGAGGAATAGTGACCTATCATTGGTGTCATTGGGAGGAATAGTGCCCCATTGTTGGTATCAGTGGGAGGAATAGTGCCCCATTGTTGGTATCAGTGGGAGGAATAGTGCCCCATTGTTGGTATCAGTGGGAGGAATAGTGCCCCATCATTGGTGTCAGTGGGAGGAACAGTGCCCCATTGTTGGTATCAGTGGAAGGAATAGTGCCCCATCATTGGTATCAGTGGGAGTAATAGTTCCCCATCATTGGTATCAGTGGGAGGAATAGTGCCCCATCATTGGTGTCAATGGGAGGAATAGTGCCCCATTGTTGGTATCAGTGGGAGGAATAGTGCCCCATTGTTGGTATCAGTGGGAGGAATAGTGCCCCATGATTGGTATCAGTGGGAGGAATAGTGCCCCATCATTGGTGTCAGTGGGAGGAACAGTGCCCCATTGTTGGTATCAGTGGGAGGAATAGTGACCCATCATTGGTGTCATAAGTAGGAATAGTGCCCCATTGTTGGTATCAGTGGGAGGAACAGTGCCCCATCATTGGTGTCAGTGGGAGGAACAGTGCCCCATTGTTGATATCAGTGGGAGGAACAGTGCCCCATTGTTGGTATCAGTGGGAGGAATAGTGCCCCATTGTTGGTATCAGTAGGAGGAATAGTGCCCCAACATTGGTGTCAGTGGGAGGAATAGTGCCCCATCATTGGTGTCAGTGGGAGGAATAGTGCCCCATTGTTGGTATCAGTGGGAGGAATAGTGCCCCATTGTTGGTATCAGTAGGAGGAATAGTGCCCCATTGTTGGTATCAGTGGGAGGAATAGTGCCCCATGATTGGTGTCAGTGGGAGGAATAGTGCCCCATTGTTGGTGTCAGTGGGAGGAATAGTGCCCCATTGTTGGTATCAGTGGGAGGAATAGTGCCCCATCATTGGTGTCAGTGGGAGGAACAGTGCCCCATTGTTGGTATCAGTGGGAGGAATAGTGACCCATCATTGGTGTCATAAGTAGGAATAGTGCCCCATTGTTGGTATCAGTGGGAGGAACAGTGCCCCATCATTGGTGTCAGTGGGAGGAACAGTGCCCCATTGTTGATATCAGTGGGAGGAACAGTGCCCCATTGTTGGTATCAGTGGGAGGAATAGTGCCCCATTGTTGGTATCAGTGGGAGGAATAGTGCCCCATGATTGGTGTCAGTGGGAGGAATAGTGCCCCATTGTTGGTATCAGTGGGAGGAATAGTGCCCCATTGTTGGTATCAGTAGGAGGAATAGTGCCCCAACATTGGTGTCAGTGGGAGGAATAGTGCCCCATCATTGGTGTCAGTGGGAGGAATAGTGCCCCATTGTTGGTATCAGTGGGAGGAATAGTGCCCCATTGTTGGTATCAGTAGGAGGAATAGTGCCCCATTGTTGGTATCAGTGGGAGGAATAGTGCCCCATGATTGGTGTCAGTGGGAGGAATAGTGCCCCATTGTTGGTGTCAGTGGGAGGAATAGTGCCCCATTGTTGGTATCAGTGGGAGGAATAGTGCCCCATTGTTGGTATCAGTGGGAGGAATAGTGCCCCATCATTGGTGTCAGTGGGAGGAATAGTGCCCCATCATTGGTGTCAGTGGGAGGAATAGTGCCCCATTGTTGGTATCAGTGGGAGGAATAGTGCCCCATTGTTGGTATCAGTAGGAGGAATAGTGCCCCAACATTGGTGTCAGTGGGAGGAATAGTGCCCCATCATTGGTGTCAGTGGGAGGAATAGTGCCCCATTGTTGGTATCAGTGGGAGGAATAGTGCCCCATTGTTGGTATCAGTAGGAGGAATAGTGCCCCAACATTGGTGTCAGTGGGAGGAATAGTGCCCCATTGTTGGTATCAGTGGGAGATATGGTGCCCCATCATTGGTATCAGTGGGAGGAATAGTGCCCCATCATTGGTGTCAGTGGGAGGAATAGTGCCCCATTGTTGGTATCAGTGGGAGATATGGTGCCCCATTGTTGATGCCGTTTGGCAGAATTGTGTCTAGTATCAATAAGGGGAATAGTGTCCCAAGGGCTGGATAAAGGCAAGCAAAGGGCCGCATCCGGCCCTTGGGCCACAGTTTGGAGACCATTGCCTTAACCAATACTTTGCGTTAATGGAAGCAATTTGCCCTGCAAAGATTAGCATGCGATTTGTACAAGAATGTGATTCCTGTCCAAATCACATGCAGTTTCCCGACTGCTCCTATGTGAACCCAGGCTTCTCAAGGAGCGGTGGGGGAAACCTCCCTGCAGGCATCCCATGTTGAGTGTCAGTGGAAAGAGAGGAGAGAAAGCAGCGAAGACAGTTTGGGCTAGACGGCATATGATTGGTCAGGAGCTGACTAACTTGACCGAAAGTATCAGTACTCATACTTGCCGATAAAAAAACGATATCGGTGCATCCCTAATTTGTGATGCCAGATGTATGTGATAGTGAGCCCTTGAAGATCGCCAACTCGTGGTTCCCCAGAGCATGGAGTCTAAGCCCCAAGCTGCTTCTACACCAGGACCCTGATGGTGGGGATGGACTCGCAGCACGCTGGAACCAGGTAGTGGCCCCTAGATATACCGAGCTGAAAATGCAGAGACCACTTGTGCATGCAGGGTACAAATGGCAAGAGACAGAAAGAAATCCAGGAATCAAGCCAAGGTCAGGGTGGGGGGCAGGCAAGCACAGACAGTAGACGAAGCACGAATAGGTACATGGGAAGTCAGACACAGAATTTACACGTAATAGCAGGCAAACAGCAGCTCCGAAAACTGAGAAGTTGCTCAGGCAATGCAGGCCACACTAAGAATGTCCTATATAGGGAAACAAACTGGGAGGTGGGCCAAGAAGTGATGGAAAGGAAGGAAATATAAACCCACAGAACAGCCGGCAATGCCCACAGGTGAGCACAGAAGCCAAACAACACATGTGAAAGGTATCAGGTCTAAGAATTACGCAGGAAGGAAAACCACAGGCTAAATCATAACATGTGGTAGGAGTGCGTTGGGACTGGTAGCGTCTTGATTGTCGGCAAAAAATGAGTAATTCTGGCGCTGAGGAGTAAAGTAGTGTAAGGGTGAAAAGTATAAAAAATATAAAGTAAAAGGTGATAATGGCAATATTGGCATAGAAGTACTTTAAAACAGGGTATGTAAATGGATTGGCGTACAATAAGTCCTTAGAAGAGTTTCTGCCTGGAATCTTTTTCAGCACAAAAAAGATGGCAGCCATCCTCAGAGCAAGCCAGCTCTGAATGAAGGGACAGAAGAAAAGAGACAGGAGGCGCCCGTCTGAGTGTAGTAATAACACAGTATTTAATATCAAAGGATTAAAAAGCACTCGCAAAGGAAGTAATAAAACAAGCTCATCTGTGTATATGAGAGATGACCGTTCCTCAAAACGTCCTGCAGGCACCACCGGTGGTTAGTGCAATAGCAGCTGGGCTGATGGAGATGGTGAGAGACACTATAGTGGTCAATCCTATAGAGTGGTGGTGTTGTAGAGCCGATCCAACGGGCGTTTGTGCAGGAAGGAGCCTAGTAACCAGCCTGAAACACACCGGCAGGATGTGACATCACAGGAAGAGGCAGAGGTCAGTGGGGAGGAAGAGCACAGACGTGGGACAGTCAGGCTACATGCTCAGAGCCTCTAACTTCTGTCCCACATCTGTGCTCTTCCTCCTTATTACTTCCTTTGTGAGTGTTTTTTAATCCTTTGCTATTAAATACAGTGTTATTACTACACTTACTACATTTAGATGGGCGCCTCCCAGGGGCAGACTGACCATTTGGAAACTCGGGCACTGCCCAAGGTCAGTAGGGGGCCCCATGAGATTCCCCTGGTACCTTTTTCATAGGCTTTTTTGAGTTTGGGCAAGGACACAGGGGCCCCATGATCCCCTATTGCCCAGGGGACCCATGAGTTGTCAGTCCACCCCTGGTGCCTCCTGTCTCTTTTCTATTGCTCTGGATTGTTGGCACACTAGGATAGGACTGGTAAACATGATGCTTCACCTCTTGATACAAATACACATAAATACTATGCAAAGGTATACAATATGAGGTCTATAAGTCAGTGGACACTTGACCATCACACCTGTATGAGCTGAGTGGACATTCAATTCCAAAACCATGGCCATAAAGGTAGAGTTTCCCCCCCCTCCATCATGACCATTAATATGGAGTTAAAACTTTCCCTTATGGCCATTGATATGAAGTTACCCCTTCCCCAAGAACATTAATATGGAATTGCTCACCTCTCCAATAGACATTAATGTGGAGTTGACCCCAGTTGAGGCTATTACAGCCTCTGCTCTTCTGGGAAGGCTTTCTACATGATTTGGGGGGGGGGGGGGGGTGTCTGTGGAGGTTTGTCTCAGTTTGTGGGGTCGGTACTGATGTTAGATGAGAAGACCTGACTCACCATTGGCATTCCAGTTGATTACAAAAGTGTTAAGTAGGGTTGAGGTCAAAGCTCTGTGCAGGACACTTGAGTCCTTCCACACAAAACTAGTCAACCAATATCTTTATGGCGTAAAGATGTTTTGTACGGTTGAGGAAAGGACTCTATGCATGACACTTGAATGCCTTCACTCCAAACTAGTCAATGTCTTTATTTAGTAAAGGTGTTCAGTAGGGTTGAGTTTAGGGTGCTGTGCAGGACACTCAAGTTTCTTTACTCCATCCTAGACAATCCATGTCTTTATGGAGCAAAGGTGTTCAGTAGGGTTGGGGTCAGGGTTCTACACAGGATACTTGAGTTCCTCCATACCAAACTGGCCAAACCATGTCTTTATGAAGCAATGGTGTTAAGTAGGGTTGAGGTCAGGACTCTTTAGTGTGAAGGAATTCAAATGTCCTACAAAGAGTCCTGACCTGAACCCTGCTTAACACCATTGCTTCATAAAGACATGGGTTGTCTAGTTTGAAGTAGAGGAACTCAAGTGTCCTGCACAAAGCCCCAACTTCAAACCTACTGAACACCTTTGCTCAATAAAGACATGATTGACTAGTTTGGTGTGAAGGAATTCAAATGTCCTGCAAACTAGTCAATCCATGTCTTTATTGAGCAAAGGTGTTCAGTAAGTTTGAAGTCGGGTATCACGTACCTGGTGACAGAGGCCAATGGAGAGAAGGTTTCCCTTGTGACTAAGTTCCAGACTCCCCTGAAGGTGGGACACCAGGAGTCAGGCTCAGAGTAGCACAGGTCGCCTGTGGGATTGCTTGTTTGGTGGTTCACCCAGGAGCACTGTTGATGCGCTGAGATGGGGTCTGCAGGCAGGGGCGCCTGTGCGTGGTATTCAGGTCTTCCAGAGAACAGAGGATCACAGGATAACTAGTTCGAGCCAAGGCCGGGTGCCAGGTGGGGATCAGAGCAGACGTAGTCAAAAGGGATAGCCGAGGTCATGCACAGAGAGCAGGAAAGAAGATCGGGGTTAAACAGTGCAGACAGGTCCAGGAGCAAGCCGAGTCGTCAACAGGAAATCACAAATCAGGACAGCAAGGAAACAAAGGTACTAGGGAGCCAGAGATCAACCAGCACCTGAGAGTAGTGCAGGGCTTCCTTATAAAGGCCGTTTGGCACCAAATTTGAGCCAATGTGAACTTCTGTGGCCATGCAAGGTACTGGCAGGGGTGCCAGGTCTCCCAACACCTCTGCCGAAGACACAGCCCTGACATCGGGGCTTTGTGCAGGACACTTGAGTTCCTCTTCTTCAAACTAGACAACCCATGTCTTTATGGAGCAAAGGTGTTCAGTTGGGTTGAGGTCAGGGTTCTATGCAGGATAATTGAATTCATCCACATTAAACTAGACAATCCATGTCATTATTTACAAAGGTGTTCAGTAAGGTTGAGGTCAGGGCTCTGTGTGGGACACTCTAGTTCCTCCACACCAAACTGGACAAGCCATGTTTTATGGAGCTGGATTTGTACACAGGGGCACATTCATTCTAAAACAGTGAAGGGTCTTCACCAAACTGTTACCACAAGGTTGGAAGAACACAAGTGTCTCTGCATGCAACTTGGTAGTCCCAGTGGTGTTTTTATCCCCTGTGCTGCCCTAGGCAACACTCATAGAATAGGTGCAGGTACTCCACCCTTCTGAGTCACCCCTTGTCTCTGACCCCTATCCACCTTGGAGTACCATCCCTTTGTTCCACCCCGTACCCATCTCCCAGTACTACCCCTTCTAGAGAAAACAAAAACAAATATAATTTTCTGATGATAAGTCATTTTTAAGAAATTTGTTAATAGCAAGAACGGCAGTAAAATAGATCCATTGCAGCCAGCAAAAATACACTCCCCCCAGCAGCAATAAATCCCCCAACAACAATAGATCCCCCCACAATAATAGATCCCCTAACAATAATGCCCCCAGCAACAAAATACCTATTCAGAACTAACCCCCCCCCCCCACAACAATAGTTCCACCCAGCAACAATAGGTCTCTCCACTCCACCCTTCTGAATCACCTCTTGTCTCCAACCCCTACCTACCTTGGAGCACCGTCCCTTGGTTCCACCCCTTACCCATCTCCCAGTACTGCCCCTTCTAGAGAAAACAGACCCAAATATAATTTTGTGATGATAAGTAACCTTCACTGGAAACACCTGAACTCAATTATTTTCAGGGGTCCTTTTACATTGTATATGTTATTGTCAGGGGCGGACTGACCATTTGGAAACTCGGGGTCAGTAGGGGGCCCCATGAGATGCCCCTGGTACCTTTTTCATAGGCTTTATTGAGTTTGGGCAAGGACACAGGGGCCCCATGATCCCCTATTGCCCGGGGGCCCCATGAGTTGTCAGTCCGCCCCTGGTTATTGTATATTAATTTGAACACACCTGAAAACATAACCTCTTCAGGGAACAACGGCACATTTCTGTAAACTGTCCATTCACTAAAATCTTGCCAAAATTAGCTGGTCTTGGAATTAATTACAATGTAAACTGTGGCAGATTGTGGCTTGATACTTTGTCAAGAAACTCTTTCTATTCTTCCATTAGAAATTCTTCTCCAGTCTTGTCTGCAGAATGATTTTAGGTCAGAACTGATCTTAGAGTGTTTAATATCTGTCCACAGATTTTCAATAATTTTCCTGTCTGGGGAATAGAAAGGTCATTGCAGCAGCTGAATCTTATCTTTCTTGAATTAGCTTCTGGTTGACTTTAGGATGTGTTTTGTCTTGTCTTTGTTTCTTCACTAACTGTGGGGCATCAGCCTCTGGGATTTGTTAATACTTAATGAAAACTATATATCCCTCTAACCGCACAATATTTCCTTAGCCGCTGGATGCCACACAAGCACAAAGCATAATACATCTCCGTCTACCTCCACAGTTGGCAGATGTTCTTTTCTTGATATGTTTTACCTCTTGTTCTCTCACACAACTTTACCTGCTTTCAGAACACCTCTGGCTTGCCTTGTATCTTGTGTTTCGTATTTCAAGTGTTGACTTTTGTGATAGGATATTAGATAAGGTTTCCTTTATTGTTTCTTCACACAGATTATATTTGTGGTTATAGCACATCACAGTAAGATAGTGGATGGTTATTCGTGGACAGAGGAACCTTCCTTAACCACTAGCTTACAGGGCACTTCTACCCCCTTCCTGCCTACCGGGCACTTCTATCCCCTTCCTGCCTACAGTACACTTCTACCCCCTTCCTGCCTACAGGGCACTTCTACCCCCTTCCTGCCTACAGGACACTTCTACCCCCTTCCCGCCTACCGGGCACTTCTACCCCCTTCCTGCCTACCGGGCACTTCTACCCCCTTCCCGCCTACAGGACACTTCTACCCCCTTCCCGCCTACAGGGCACTTCTACCCCCTTCCCGCCTACAGGACACTTATACCCCCTTCCCGCCTACAGGGCACTTCTACCTCCTTCCCGCCTACAGGACACTTCTACCCCCTTCCTGCCTAAAGGGCACTTCTACCTCCTTCCCGCCTACAGGACATTTCTACCCCCTTCCCGCCTACAGGACACTTCTACCCCCTTCCCGCCTACAGGACACTTCTACCCCCTTCCCGCCTACAGGGCACTTCTACCCCCTTCCCGCCTACAGGGCACTTCTACCCCCTTCCCACCTACAGGGCACTTCTACCCCCTTCCCGCCTACAGGGCACTTCTACCCCCTTCCCGCCTACAGGGCACTTCTACCCCCTTCCCGCCTACTGGGCACTTCTACCCCCTTCCTGCCTACTGGGCACTTCTACCCCCTTCCTGCCTACAGGGCACTTCTACCCCCTTCCTGCCTACAGGGCACTTCTATCCCCTTCCTGCCTACAGGGCACTTCTATCCCCTTCCTGCCTACAGGGCACTTCTACCCCCTTCCAGCCTACTGGGCACTTCTATCCCCTTCCTGCCTACAGGACACTTCTACCCCCTTCCTGCCTACAGGGCACTTCTACCCCCTTCCTGCCTACAGGACACTTCTACCCCCTTCCTGCCTACAGGGCACTTCTACCCCCTTCCTGCCCACCGGACACTTCTACCCCCTTCCTGCCCACCGGACACTTCTACCCCCTTCCTGCCTACAGGACACTTCTACCCCTTCCAGCCTACAGGGCACTTCTACCCCCTTCCTGCCTACAGGACACTTCTACCCCCTTCCTGCCTATATTTATGGTTATAGCACATCATAGTTAGATAGTGGATGGTTACTCGTGGACAGAGGAACCTTCCTTAAAGTCCTGTGCAGTCAATGAGGAGTTATGTTTTGTAAAATCTGACCCATTTGACATCATTTATGCCAAAGATTTATCTTTGACTTCCCGAAATGTTATTGATTCCAAGCTATAACTTCCATTCAGGGCAAAGTGACAAAGCCTCTTGGTAGTCCCAGTGGTGTATTTATCCCTTGTGCTGCCCTAGGCAACAATCAGAGGATAGGTGCAGGTACTCCACCCTTCAACCCATGTCTTTATGGAGCAAAGGTGTTCAGTTGGGTTGAGGTCAGGGCTCTGTGTGGGACACTCAAGTTCCTCCACACCAAACTGGACAAACCATGTTTTATGGAGCTGGATTTGTACACAGGGGCACAGTCAAGGGTCTTCACCAAACTGTAACCACAAGGTTGGAGAACACAAGTGGCTCTGCATGCAACTTCTTAGTCCCAGTGCTGTATTTATCCCTTGTGCTGCCCTAGGCAACAATCAGAGGATAGGTGCAGGTACTCCACCCTTCAACCAATGTCTTTATGGAGCAAAGGTGTTCAGTTGGGTTGAGGTCAGGGCTCTGTGTGGGACACTCAAGTTCCTCCACACCAGACTGGACAAACCATGTTTTATGGAGCTGGATTTGTACACAGGGGCACAGTCAAGGGTCTTCACCAAACTGTAACCACAAGGTTGGAGAACACAAGTGGCTCTGCATGCAACTTCGTAGTCCCAGTGGTGTATTTATCCCTTGTGCTGCCCTAGGCAACAATCAGAGGATAGGTGCAGGTACTCCACCCTTCAACCAATGTCTTTATGGAGCAAAGGTGTTCAGTTGGGTTGAGGTCAGGGCTCTGTGTGGGACACTCAAGTTCCTCCACACCAGACTGGACAAACCATGTTTTATGGAGCTGGATTTGTACACAGGGGCACAGTCATTCTAAAACAGTCAAGGGTCTTCACCAAACTGTTACCACAAGGTTGGAAGAACACAAGAGTCTCTGCATGCAACTTGGTAGTCCCAGTAGTGTGTTTATCCCTTGTGCTGCCCTAGGCAACACTCATAGAGTAGGTGCAGGTACTCCACCCTTCTGAGTCACCCCTTGTCTCCAACCCCTACCCACCTTGGAGCACCGTCCCTTGGTTCAACCCCTTACCCATCTCCCAGCACTGCCCCTTCTGGAGAAAACAGAACCAAATATAATTTTGTGATGATAAGTCATTTTTATGAAATTTGTTAATAGCAAGAACGGCAGTAAAATAGATCCATTGCAGCCAGCAAAAATACACCCCCACCCAGCAGCAATAAATCCCCCAGCAACAATAGATCCCCCCACAATAACAGATCCCCCAACAACAATGCCCCCAGCAACAAAATACCTCTTTAGAACTAAATCCCCCCGCAACAATAGATCCACCGCAGCAACAATAGTTCTCCCAGCAGCCAGCAACAATAATCAAAAGTAGTTCCCTTCCAGCAACATAAGACTCCCCCCAGAAACATAAGACTCCCCCTCCAACAACAATAGATCCCCTACCAGTAACAACAGACCCCCCCAGCAGCTAGCAGCAATATACTCTCCAGCACACCCCAGCACCCCTTACCATACATAGAGATGCTGGAAGTGTGTCCCCCCGCGTTCCTGCTGAAAAAAAACCCTGCATATGCTCCACCATTCCCAGAAGCTTTGCATGCTTTAAGCAATAGAATAGGGGTGCTAATGGAGGGGAGAGGTGACAAGGCTACACTGATTGGAGAGTATGCATTTCTGGAAGGACCTATCAGAAGGTGCTTTGCCGTACTAAGACCATACCGACAATAAGAACTCAGTGGCTCAGTGGTAAGCATACACTATATTGCCAAAAGTATTGGGCCCGCCCTTCAAATCATGTGATTCAGGTGTTCCAATCCCCTCCATGGACACAGGTGTATACAATCAAGCCCCTAGGCATGCAGACTGCTTCTAAAAACATTGGTGAAAGAATGGGTCGCTCTCAGGAGCTCAGTGACTCCAAGCGTGGTCCCGTGATAGGTGGCCACCTGGGCAATAAGTCCATCCGTGACATTTCCTGGCTACTAAATATTCCACGCTCAACTGTTAGTGGGATTATAACAAAGTGGAAGCAACTGGGAACAACAGCAGCTCAGCCACCAAGTGGTAGGCCACGTCACATGACAGGGTGGGGTCAGCGCATGCTGAAGTGCACAGTGCGCAGAAGTCGCCAACTGTCTGCAGAGTCAATAGCTAAAGACCTCCAAACTTGGTGTGGCCTTCAGATGAGCCCAACAACAGTGCGTAGAGAGCTTCATGGAATGGGTTTCCATGGCCGAGCAGCTGCATCCAAGCCTTACATCACCAAGTGCAATGCAAAGTGCCAGATGCCATGCTGTAAAGCACGCCGCCACTGAACTCTAGAGCAGAGGAGGCGTGTTCTCCAGAATGACCAATCACTATTCTCTGTCTAACAATCCGATGGCCGTGTCTGGCTTTGGCAGTTGCCAGGAGAACAGTACTTGCCTAACTGCATTGTGCCAAGTGTAAAGTTTGGTGGAGGGGGGGATTATGGTGTGGGGTTGTTTTTCAGGGGTTGGGCTTGGCCCTCTAGTTCCAGTGAAGGGAACTCTTAAGGCGTCAGCATACTAACACATTTTGGACAATTTCATGCTCCCAACTTTGTGGGAAGAGTTTGGGGATGGCTCCTTCCTGTTCCAACATGACTGCCCACCAGTGCACAAAGCAAGGTCCATAAAGACATGGAGGAGCCAGTTTGGGGTGGAGGAACTTGACTGTCCTGCACAGAGTCCTGACCTCAACCCCATAGAACACCTTTGGGATGAATTAGAGCGGAGACTGCGAGCCAGGCCTCCTCCCCCGATATCAGTGCCTGACCTGACAAATGTGCTTCCGGAAGAACGGTCCAACCTTCCCATAGACACCCTCCTAAACCTTGTGGACGGCCTTCCCAGAAGATTTGAAGCGGTTATAGCTGCAAAGGGCGAGGCCAACTCAATATTGAACCCTACGGACTAAGACTGGGGGGCCATTAAACTTCATGTGCATGCAAAGGGCGGGGCCAACTCAATATTGAACCCTACGGATCAAGACTGGGAGGCCATTAAAGTTCATGTGCGTGTAAAGGCCGGCGGCCCAATACTTGGGGCAATATAGTGCATCTTCCAACTATAGACTTACATAAAGAGGGACAGCTAGGAGGAGACGCAATACAGCAAAATGTGGACACATCTACATAGTGCTGAATATTGAACGCTGTAGAAAGAAACATTGTCAAATACAATCTAAGTCTACTCCAGGGCTGGATTTAGGAGTGTGCTGGAGTGGGCAATGCCCACCTGATTTTGTTTTCCCCCCTCTTCCCTCCAAGACCAGTGCCATCAGCAATGTGGACCCTATAATGAGGCATATCCATAAAAGCATTATGTAGTCCCTGGGACTTTATGAGGCACAACACAAACAGCCAATAAACACATAATATACATGATGACCGATTTAATGATGAATAGATACCTTCTCATTACACGAGGAACAGATACACTTATAACAAGTTGATTTGTAATTGTTTCATATCAATACAATGCAGACATGATGAAAATATCACTGGTCATGTACAGTACATTCCAATTATCAATACATAGTCACATTAAAAAATGCATCCTGAAAGTCGACACGTTTCATGAATCTCTGTTCACTTCCTCAGGACTGGATGCATATTTAAATATCTGTAAGATATAACATCAATTTTGAAGTATATAGTACAGTCCGGGGCGGACTGACAACTCATGGGGCCCCCGGGCAATAGGGGATCATGGGGCACCTGTGTCCTTGCCCAAACTCAAAAAAGCCTATGAAAAAGGTACCAGGGGCATCTCATGGGGCCCCCTACTGACCCCGGGCCCTTGGGCAGTGCCTGAGTTTCCAAATGGTCAGTCCGCCCCTGAGTACAGTTCATAATTAATGGTCGTATTCAAGCCCAAAGGGCCCCCACAGGGACCCCATACTTACAAATCAGCTAAGGTAAAATAGACATGGCTATATTTCCCAGTGATGATTGCCCGGGATATCTATTCGGGAGCTATGGAAGGATGACCCGCGAGGACCCAGAAGGACAAACAGAAGGCAGGGGTGGCATCGGTAGAGTTAAAGTTCCCCCACTCCATAGTGTCACCCAAAATAATTACTGTAAAAGGAATTGGTATGCCTATTATATTATGTACTAGATCAAAAATAAGTATTTTCTACAAAAAATAAAGTGGTTCCAGTGAAATGATAAACGGAAGAAAACAAATCGATAATGAATGTGTACTACTGACCCACATGGCAGAAAAATATATTTGAAATGTTGGCCATATTCAATATATTTCAAAATATATTTCAATAAATAAATATATATATATATATATATATGGCCAAAATTTCAAATATATTTTTCTTCCATGTGGGTCAATAAATATATATATATATATATATACACTGCATGTTGAAATGCGTTTTTATTGCAAAATATATGAAACATATTTTTAAAAATAAATTTCAAATATACTGTATGCCTTTTAAAAATACATTTAATCTACATTTTTTGGAGTGCATTTACAGATATATGTAAAAATATATGTTTAAATTACTTTTTTATATAAGTTAAAAAAAAAATCTGAATATATTGGTTGTTTGTGTTGAGCCTCATATAGAGTTCCAGGGCCAACATAATGATTTTCTGGATATGTAGATCACACCATGTTTTATTTATTTGCTACCTGTAAGCAGGGGCATATCTGCCGTGAGGCGGAGGAGGAAGAAGAAAACGATGATGTCAGGATGGAGGAGCCCCTCTCTCTTTGTTGAAGCTGCCGCCGGAGATGCTGGTGGGGATGGGACACAGGCTTAGCTACCGATCCTGGCACCAGATCTGACACCAGTTCCTGACACCATCTGGAGAAGCCACTGCTGGACAGGTAAGAGTTTGGAGGACTGGTGCTTCCCCACTCCGCCACATTGCCCCCCCCCACCCATCCCGCTGCTCCCCATCACGCTTTTCTCCACCTGTCATGCTGCCCCCTCCTTTCCCATTGCCCCCCACTTGTTCCATTGCCACCCTGCTGTCCTGCTGCCCCCCACCTGTCCCGCTGTCCCCCTCCCATTGCCCCCCACCTGTCCCACTGCCCCCTTTCTGTCTTGTGGCCCCCATCATGCTGCCCCCTTCCTGTCCCGCTGTCCCCCACCTGTCCCATTGCCCCCACCTGTCTGGTTGCCTCCCCACCTGTCCCATTGCCCCCACCTGTCCAGTTGCCTCCTGTACCACCTGCCCACCCAAATGCACTGCTGCCAACCTCCTGTCCCATGGCACCTCCGTCACGCTGCCCTTCTCCTGTCCTGCTGTCCCCCACCTGTCCCCTCTGTCCACCTCCTTTCCTGCTTCCTCCTTCCATGCACCACTGTCACCTCCTGACCCGCTGCCCCCACCTATCTCATTGCCCCCCTCCTTTCCTGCTGCCAACCACCTGTCCTGTCCCCTTCTGTCTCATGGCCCCCGTCCCGCTGCCCCCCCATGTCCCCCTCCCATAGCCCCGCACCTGTCCCACTGCCCCCTTTCTGTCTTGTAGCCCCCATCATGCTGCCCCCCACCTGTCCTGCTGTCCCCCTCCCATAGCCCCGCACCTGTCCCACTGCCCCTTTCTGTCTTGTAGCCCCCATCATGCTGCCTCCCTCCTGTCCCGCTGTCCCCCACCTGTCCCATTGCCCCCACCTGTCCGGTAGCCTCCCCACCTGTCCCATTGCCCCCACCTGTCCAGTTGCCTCCTGTACCACCTGCCCACCCAAATGCACTGCTGCCAACCTCCTGTCCCATGGCACCTCCGTCACGCTGCCCTTCTCCTGTCCTGCTGTCCCCCACCTGTCCCCTCTGTCCACCTCCTTTCCTGCTTCCTCCTTCCATGCACCACTGTCACCTCCTGACCTGCTGCCCCCACCTATCTCATTGCCCCCCTCCTTTCCTGCTGCCAACCACCTGTCCTGCCCCCCTTCTGTCTCATGGCCCTCATCCCGCTGCCCCCCCACCTGTCCCGCTGCCCCCTTCCTTTCCTGCTGCCTCCCTCCTGTCCCGCTGTCCTCTTCCTGTTCCGCTGCCCCCGAACCTGTCCCTCTGCCCCCGAACACCCGAGGGTTGGTGGTCAATGGGAGAAAAATGCCTGGTGCCACTGGTCAGTGGGATAAAATTTGTGGGCAACAATGAGAAATACATGCCTGATGTTATTGGTCAGTGGGAGGAAAAAGGCACTCACAGTAGGAGGAAAAATGTTCATGAGTGATTGGAAAAAAAATCAGCTACCCTGTCAAACCCCTGATTATTCCCCCTTACCATTCACACCCCAAATCAGCCCCTTTAATATTCAGATCCCAGATCACCCCCTCCCCCAACATGCAAACCCCAGATCAGCCCACTTAACATTCAGACCCCAGATCAATCCGTCCTCCTTAATATTAAAAACCCAGATAGCCGCCTTCCCAATATTCAAACCCCAGATCAGCCCCCATTCAGATACCAGATCCCTCCCACCCTGTATATTCAAAACCCAGATTACCCCCCCCCCCAACATTCAAACCTCAGATCAACCCTCTTAACATTCAAACCACAGATCACCCCCCCTCTTAATATTCAGAACCAAGATATTGCCCCCCCCCAGGGGCGGACTGACCATTTGGAAACTCGAGCAGTGTCCGAGGGCCCGGGGTCAGTAGGGGGCCCCATGAGATGCCCCTGGTACCTTTTTCATAGGCTTTTTTGAGTTTGGGCAAGGACACAGGGGCCCCATGAGTTGTCAGTCCGCCCCTGCCCCCCCCCCCCATAATTATTCAAACCCCAGATCAGCCCCCTTAACATTCAGGCCCCAGATCACACCCCCCTTAATGTTTACAATCCAGATCCCCCCTCCCCTTAATATTCAAACCCCAGATCAGCCCCCTTAACACTCAGATCCCAGTTCACCTCTCCCTTAATAGTCAGAACCCCCAGATCGCCTTCCTTCCCAACCCCCCCCAAACTTTAAACCCCAAATCAGTACTCTTAACATTTAATTCCCATTCCTCTAACATTTAGACCCCAGGCCATCCCATTAATATTCAGAAACCAGATCGCCCCCCACCCTTAACATTAAAACCCCAGATCACCCCCCCCTCTTAATATTCAGAACCAAGATATTGCACCCTCCTCCCATAATTATTCAAACCCCAGATCAGCAACCCTTAACACTCAGATCCCAGTTCACCCCTCCCTTAATGTTCACAATCCAGATCGCCTTCCTCCCCAAACTTTAAACCCCAAATCAGTCCTCTTAACATTGAATCCCTAGTCAACTCCTCTGACATTTAGCCCCAAGGTCATCCCCCATGACATTCAGATCCCAGATCACCCCGTTATTATTCAAAAACCAAATCGCCCCCCACCACCCTTAACATTCAGACCCCAGATCACCCCTCTTAATCTTCACAATCCAGTTTGCCTTCCTCCCCAAACTTTAAACCCCAAATCAGTCCTCTTAGCATTGAATCCCAAGTCAACTCCTCTGACACTTAGACCCCAGGGCATCCCCCATGACATTCACACCCCAGATCACCCCCCCCCCCGTTATTATTCAAAAACCAAATCGTACCCCCACCCTTAACATTCAGACCCCAGATCACCCCCCTTAATGTTCACAATCCAGATCGCCTTCCTCCCCAACCCCCCCAAAACTTTAAACCCCAAATTTGTCCTCTTAACATTGAATCCCCAGTCAACTCCTCTAACACTTAGACCCCAGGTCATCCCCCATGACATTCATACCCCAGATCACCCCGTTTTTATTCAAAAACCAAATCGTCCCCCCACCCTTAACATTCAGACCCCAGATCGGCCCCCCTTAACATTTCAACCTCAGATCAGCCCCCTGAACTCTAAAAAAAATGACCTTACATATACTGAGGGGCGGACTGACAACTCATGGGGCCCCCGGGCAATTGGGGATCATGGGGCCCCTGTGTCCTCACCCACACTCAAACCACACTCAATAAAGCCTATGAAAGGTACCAGGGACATCTCATGGGGCCCCCTACTGACCCCGGGCCCCCGAGCAGTGCCCGAGTACCCGAATGGTCAGTCCGCCCCTGCATATACTTTGTTCTCTCTAAAAGCCATTAACAAAAATATCACATTCCCAAAATGTAGCCTCCGTTTGTTTCTATAGAGGCGCATAATTACTGAAACATTGTGCAGCAGAGACAGGCTGGACCGCTGGGATAATAGTTGCCTAAACCTGTTCCGCTCCATTTATTCCCGAACCCCCCAAGGGGGTCACTTCTGTGATGGAGACACTCTTTTATAAAAACAGTAAATACTTTGGAAATATGATACATACTGAAGCTAATTAGACTTTTTTTTTTTTTTTTTTTTTAACCAGTTTCAATTTGCAGTTAAGGAGTGTTGATTTAGTAAAAACATATTCAAAGTGAAATTGGAAAAAAAAAAAAAAAGCCATTTACTTTCTATCTAAGATCTCTAATGGGAATGGAGTCTGATGTGGATAATCCAGCCGACCAGCCATCCAATGCGCGGATATAATGAGCCGGGAGTACAGGGGAACAGAAGCGATTACACCGCTGCGCCGTGATGAGATTGCGCTATCAGGGGAGCCGCTGTCATCTTCTCATTAATTAGTAAACAGAGTAACATGTATAGGTTTCCCAGCAAGTACTGCGGAGAGCAATCACTGTTAGAGGGGTTATATCTTATTACCCTTTTATTGTGACACATCAAGTCATGTCTGCTCAGAATAGAATCCGCTTCGTTGTTTGAATTAGCTCTGAAGAGTACAGGCTCAAAGCTCATGGCGCCTTATGTCCCCCCCCATTACAGGTTACACGTTTATGGGCGGTATATGTATACACATCGCATGTGCAAAACATACAAACTAAATATAGAACTTATAGAAAGTATATAAAGGATGTGCAGGGCTGCTGTTAGCAACTATGGGGCCCCGTACAGCCAACCCCACCCGCCAAAAAAACACAATTTACTATGCTTCAGTCATGAATGAACACAGCGAGTGACCGGTATCAGTCACTCCTTGTGTTCATTCAGGAAAGGAAAGGGCTGGTAAATGTAACAAAATATAGAACTTATAGAAAGTATATAAAGCTAGTAGGGATGAGCAGGGCTGCTGTTAGAAATTATGAGGCCTCGTACAGCCAACCCCACCCGCCAAAAAAACACAATTTACTATGCTTCAGTCATGAATGAACACAGCGAGTGACCGGTATCAGTCACTCCTTGTGTTCATTCAGGAAAGGAAAGGGCTGGTAAATGTAACAAAATATAGAACTTATAGAAAGTATATAAAGCTAGTAGGGATGAGCAGGGCTGCTGTTAGAAATTATGAGGCCTCGTACAGCCAACCCCACCCGCCAAAAAAACACAATTTACTATGCTTCAGTCATGAATGAACACAGCGAGTGACCGGTATCAGTAACTTCTTGTGTTCATTCAGGAAAGGAAAGGGCTGGTAAATGTAACAAAATATAGAACTTATATAAAGTATATAAAGCTAGTAGGGATGAGCAGGGCTGCTGTTGGAAATTATGAGGCCTCGTACAGCCAACCCCACCCGCCAAAAAAACACAATTTACTATGCTTCAGTCATGGATGAACACAGCGAGTGACCGGTATCAGTCACTCCTTGTGTTCATTCAAGAAAGGAAGGGGCTGGCAATTGTAACAAAATATAGAACTTATAGAAAGTATATACAGCTAGTAGGGATGAGTAGGGCTGCTGTTAGAAACTATGGGGCCCTGTACAGCCAACCCCACCCTCCAAAAAAAAACACAATTTACTATGCTTCAGTTATGAAAGAACACAGCGAGTGATCGGTATCAGTCACTCCTTGTGTTCATTCAGGAAAGGAAAGGGCTGGTAAATGTAACAAAATATAGAACTTATATAAAGCTAGTAGGGATAAGCAGGGCTGCTGTTAGCAACTATGGGGCCCCGTACAGCCAACCCCACCCTCCCAAAAAAAAACCCACAATTTACTAGGCTTCAGTTATGAATGAACACAACGAGTGATCGGTATCAGTCACTTCTTGTGTTCATTCAGAAAAGGAAGGGGCTGGTAATTGTAACAAAATATAGAACTTATATAAAGTATAGAAGGCTAGTAGGGATGAGCAGGGTTGCTGTTAGAAACAATGGGGCCCCATACAGCCAACCCCACCCCCAATGTATTATGTTTCAGTTATGAATGAACACAGCGAGTGATCGGTATCAGTCACTCCTTGTGTTCATTCAAGAAAGGAAGGGGCTGGTAAATGTAACAAAATATAGAACTTATATACAGTATATACAGCTAGTAGGGATGAGTAGGGCTGCTGTTAGAAACTATGGGGCCCCGTACAGCCCACCCCACCCTCCAAAAAATCCACAACTTACTATGGTTCAATTATGAATGAACACAACGAGTGATCGGTATCAGTCACTCCTTGTGTTCATTCAGGAAAGGAAGGGCTGGCAATTGTAACAAAATATAGAGCTTATATAAAGTATATAAAGCTAGTAGGGATGAGCAGGGCTGCTGTTAGAAACTATGGGGCCCCGTACAGCCAACCCCACCCTCCAAAAAGAACACAATTTACTAGGCTTCAGTTATGAACACAGTGAGTGATCGGTATCAGTCACTCATGTGTTCATTCTGGAAAGGAAGGGGCTGGCAATTGTAACAAAATATAGAACTTATAGAAAGTATATACAGCTAGTAGGGATGAGTAGGGCTGCTGTTAGAAACTATGGGGCCCCGTACAGCCAACCCCACCCACCAAAAAAACCCATAACTTACTATGCTTCAGTTATGAATGAGCACAGCGAGTGATCAGTACCAGTCACTCCTTGTGTTCATTCAGTAAAGGAAGGAGCTGGTAAATGTAACAAAATATAGAACTTATATAAAGTATATAAAGCTAGTAGGGATGAGCAGGGCTGCTGTTAGAAACTCTAAGGCCCCGTACAGCCAACCCCACCCTCCAAAAAGAACACAATTTACTATGCTTCAGTTATGAATCAACACAGAGAGTGGTCGGTATCAGTCACTTGTTGTGTTCATTCAGGAAAGGAAGGGGTTGGCAAATGTAACAAATTTACTGGACCCTCCCCCCACTCTCCTTCCTGAAATATCCTATTAATTCACCGATGATCCCATTAGTGGGTACAGAGTTTTTTCCCCAAAATAAGGATACAATTTGTGGGAATTGGATAAAGGATAAGAATGCACATGTGACTGGAGTCACTTTGGGTGGGGGGCCCATGGAACACAGCTCACTTTGGAGGGGTGGGGAGACCCCTGTCTCAGCTCCCTGTATACCTATTATATGTAAGTCACCCTGTGCCTGTTAGGGGTGTAGGGTGAAATGTCCTGATATTGTGTAGACATGTATAGGTGGGGTGGGGGGTTGTTCATTGTTTAATGCCATGTGGTTGCATCCCATTGTTCTATTGTGTGTCTTGCTTGGGAGCAAACTATTATGGAATGTATGTGTTTGTGTATTGGCTTGGTGGGGGTGATTCCGGCAGCCCTTCCCCCTGATGGTACTGCCTGCTGATGTGTTTCTTGTTACTGGGTGTGTATTGCCCCGCCCTGTGTATATATCTTGTGTCTGTGTTAAAATAAAGTAGTCTATTTCCTGATTTATTTCAAGTCTGGTCTTGTCTAGTCTCGTATGGTCAGCGGTGGTGTCCATGGATCTGTGTTCGGACAGGGAAGTGGTAGTCTAATGGAAATACCCTCGTGCAGTCTGGGTCCGGTTCTGTTAGAACACGTTTGAAAGATATTTTAAAGGAACTTGCACACTTTTCAAAATCTAAAAAAGAATAAAGATTTATTTGTCATGTTGGATGAGTGGCGGTATTACCAACTAAACCATTTTGTTGTGAGTCTCCCACAACCACTGAGGACGTTGGAGGATATGTATCCATTTGAAAAACTATTAAATGGCAAAATAACTCCAAAACATGTTATAAGATCCTTATAGACACGGGAGGAGTGGATCCCCCAGGGTTCCTGGGAAAATGGGAAAAGGAGCTGGGAGCAGAAATGAAGGCACAGCAAAGGAATAATGTTTTTAAATGAACACATGAGGTGATAAATATGTGTACAGTGGAAATGAACTATAAATGTATAGCTAGATGGTATATTACACCAAGCGTATCCCACAAGCAACAAACAGATATCTCTCCTCCAGGGGCGGACTGACCATTTGGAAACTTGGGCACTGCCCAAGGGCCCGGGGTCAGTAGGGGGCCCCATGAGATGCCCCTGGTACCTTTTTCATAGGCTTTTTTGAGTTTGGGCAAGGACACAGGGGCCCCATGATCCCCTATTGCCCGGGGGCCCCATGAGTTGTCAGTCCACCCCTGCTCCCCTCTGTGCTGGAGAGGATGTGGAGAAAGGGGTACAATGGCACACATATGGTGGAGTTGCCTGAAAATACAGAATTACTGGAGGGATATAACCCAACTTATTCAGGAAATATGTGAGAGAGACCCGTGGAAGAGCGTATTTTATTATTTTGAACCCTCATTGAAATGACATAAAAATAAAGTATTGCATCACTTAACCCTTTCACACCTAAGGGTAAAACAAATCTTAATGCTGAACCTCTTGGTGCGGGCGCTTCCCAGCCCTTTAAGGGTTTGAGAAGTCGGGAGGCGGGGCGGGGTTTTAGGGTCATGTGACCGCCGTGATTCGCGGTCACATGATCGGGAAAGGTCCCGATCGAAAGAGGAGATCGGGACCTTTCCGTGAGTACCAGACATGTGTGCTGGGCGCGCTCTCAGCACATATGTTCTTCTTAATTGCACACAAATGTGCGGCCGTCCGCCATCTAGGCCCAGACGCCGTGAGGCTGTACATTTGTGTGCGGTCGGCGTGAAGCGGCTACGCACAATTTTGCAACGTTGACGTGTTAGTAAAACTGTACATATCATCCAAACTACTTCATACATCCAGGTGAATTATACCGCGTTTTTTTTTCAGGACAAAATGGGCTTTCATTTGGTGGAAAATGATAATGGATATCTCCTGATCTTTTTATATTATCAAAGGAAAACTAAAAGTAAAAAAAAAAATCATTTGTTTTTATTTAGCTGTGTGTTTCTTGTTACTACCACAACCTACCTCCATAGAACAACCCAATATAAATTCTCCAGCTCTTGACGATCACAGTGATACCATAAATGTCTGTTATTTGTTGTTTGTACCCGTAGTACAGACCAAAAACAATAGTGCGCATTTTGTTTTTGTCTTTTTTATACCTAAAACACACTGACACTGATACCAATTTTTTTTAAATCCTGACCTTTTGACCTTGACCTTTGACCCTGATCTTGACCCAAACACTTACCCTGGCACTGAACTAGATCAAACCATGATGTAGGTATTTTTTCTTTATTTTTTTTTTTTTTTATAATATTTATTTATTTATTTGTCTTTTTTCTTTTTTTCCAAACATTTTTTTATCTCTATGCCAGGAGTTAGAGAGATACAATCTATAATAGAATGTATATATTTATACAATGTATAATGGAATGTATATAATGATACAATATATAATGAGATGTATATAATGATACAATGTATAATGGATGTATATAATGATACAATGTATAATAGGATGTATATAACGATACAATGTATAATGGAATGTATATAATGATACAGTTTATAATGGAATGTATATAATGATACAATGTATAATAGGATGTATATAATGATACAATGTATAATGGAATGTATATAATGATACAATGTATAATAGGATGTATATAATGATACAATGTATAATGGGATGTATATAATGATACAACATATAATGGGATGTATATAACGATACAATGTATAATGGGATGTATATAATGATACAATGTATAATAGAAAGTATATAATGATACAATGTATAATAGGATGTATATAATGATACAATGTATAATGGGATGTATATAATGATACAATGTATAATGGGATGTATATAATGATACAACGTATAATGGGATGTATATAACGATACAATGTATAATGGGATGTATATAACGATACAATGTATAATAGAATGTATATAATGATACAATGTATAATAGGATGTATATAACAATACAATGTATAATAGGATGTATATAATGATACAATGTATAATGGAATGTATATAATGATACAATGTATAATGGAATGTATATAATGATACAATGTATAATAGGATGTATATAATGATACAATGTATAATGGGATGTATATAATGATAGAATGTATAATGGGATGTATATAACGATACAATGTATAATAGAATGTATATAACGATACAATGTATAATGGAATGTATATAATGATACAATGTATAATGGGATGTATATAATGATACAATGTATAATGGGATGTATATAATGATACAATGTATAATGGGATGTATATAATGATACAATGTATAATGGGATGTATATAATGATACAACGTATAATAGAATGTATATAATGATACAATGTATAATAGGATGTATATAATGATACAACGTATAATGGAATGTATATAACGATACAACGTATAATGGGATGTATATAACGATACAACGTATAATGGGATGTATATAACGATACAACGTATAATGGGACGTATATAACGATACAACGTATAATAGAATGTATATAGTGATACAACGTATAATAGGATGTATATAATGATACAATGTATAATGGGATGTATATAATGATACAACGTATAATAGAATGTATATAATGATACAATGTATAATAGGATGTATATAACGATACAACGTATAATGGGATGTATATAACGATACAACGTATAATGGAATGTATATAACGATACAACGTATAATGGGATGTATATAACGATACAACGTATAATGGGATGTATATAACGATACAATGTATAATGGGATGTATATAATGATACAATGTATAATGTGACGTATATAATGATACAATGTATAATGGGATGCATATAATGATACTATGTATAATAGAATGTATATAATGATACAGTGTATAATGGGATGTATATAATGATACAATGTATAATGGGATGTATATAATGATACAATGTATAATGGGATACAATGTATAATGAGATGTATATAATGATACAATGTATAATGGGATGTATATAATGATACAATGTATAATGGGATACAATGTATAATGAGATGTATATAATGATACAATGTATAATGTGATGTATATAATGATACAATGTATAATGGGATGTATATAATGATACAATGTATAGTAGAATGTATATAATGATACAATGTATCTCTCTTCTCCATTCATAGAGAGAAAAAAAACAAGGGGGCCAGGCTGTACAGTGACTGATCACTGTGATAGCCAATCAGAGGATATCACAGCGATCATGTGACCCAGAATCAGGAGTCCCGGGTCCCGATCGTTAGAACGGGACCCGGGGCTCTCAGTGACACCGTGGTCTTTGTGCTGGGAGCACGTTGTGCGGTGCGCTCCCAGCACAAAGACATGTATGCAAATATGTGGCCCCACGGAAAAAAGCCCAGTTTCGTGAGGCCGCATATTTGTGTGACGTCGGTGTCAAGGGGTTAATTAGTGTGGCAAAGGGTTTGATTCCCACGTTTTGGCAGGTTCCTGAAGCACTAAAAATTATAGACTGGATAAATAGAGTGGAAGGCATCTATAGAATGGAGGAGCTGTATTATATGGAGGATAAAATGGGAACATTTAGGAAAGAATGGTTTAGTTGGCTGAAATTTGAAACCTCAGAAAGATATATGGAATTGATAAGAGTAAAGGGGGGAGTTTAGAAACTAGAAGAGAGGTTCAGTGGTAAATCCGAGAAAGAGAAGAATTAGATACAGACAGATAAGTATGAGAGAAGAATTAGACCGGGAAGGAGGTTGTGGAAGAGAAGATAGGCCTAGTGGAGGGTGGTGAGGTAGGACCGGGGGGGGGGGGGGGGGGGCAGGAGTAAAAGTTTTGGGTTAATGGATGTATATGTGAAATATTCTTATAACTGAATTGATGTCCCTTTTGCATGAAAGGCAAATAAAAGTTTAAATACAAAAAAAAAAAAAAACAGACTGAAGTCAAATTCAGTTCTGTTCGGCAAATTGGCAATCTAAATAGGGCGTTTGCCATCCACCAAGCTGAACTTTAGGCTGTAGTGGGAAATTATACATTTAGCAGTGGTATTACAAGGTTCTGAGGAAAAAGCCCTTGATCTCATCAACATAGGGACAAACAGCCCCCCCCAGACAAAGTACCTTCCCTATGTTGACATCATGTACCCTGGTATTGTTCTGGAGAAGGGGGTGGGGCAGCAATCAAGGTTGCGTGCTCATACAAGGGTTTGAGCGGGGTTCCCTCCTAAATTCAATACCTGACCCTCATCAAAAATATTTGAAGGACCCCATGCCATTTTCTACAAAGAAAACCAAGCTGGCAGGGAGATGTCATTTACAGCATCCACTGTAGTGCTGGCTACGATTTCTGGAAAGGTGCAAGGACTACTTTCACTGCATTTTGCAAGGCAAAGCAGCCCATTGAAATGCCTGCAGAACTAATGTGAACCCAGCCTTACATAGGGTTGACCCCATCAACAAATGGACAAGGTACCCTCCCCATTTTGAGGGCATGTACCTTGGTATGGTTTGGGAAAGAAGGTTTTAGGGGTATGAGCAAGGCTGTATGCTGATAAAAGGGCTTGGTAAGGATTTTGAGAGAACCCAAAGAGTTCCTCCTTAAAATCCAAAACCGACCCTCATCAAGGGTATAGGAAAACTAAGCTACCAGGGAAACATCATTTACCAGCAATTTAAATGGCTTTTTTTTGTAAGTAAATGTTACCTTTGCTGTAGTTCATTGTATTCATCATACAGGTGCCCTCTCTAAGCATGTCCTTTGAAGGAATTGAGCATTTGCATTTCTAATGTTTCCGTGTAAGCATGTACACTCACCGGCCACTTTACTAGATACACGTGGTCAATTGCTTGGTAACACAAATTGCTAATCAGCAAATCACATGGCAGCAACTTAATGCGTTTAGGCATCTACACATGGTGAAGGCAACTTGTTGAAGTTCAAACCGAGCATCAGAATGGGGAAGAAAAGGGTGATTTAAGTGACTTTGAATGTGGCATGGTTGCCAGATAGGCTGGTCTGAGTATTTAAAAAACTGCTGATCTACTGGGTCTGAAAAAAGAGAAAATATCCAGTGAGTGGCAGTTGTGTGGAGGAAAATGCCTTGTTGATGTCAGAGATCAGAGGAGAATGGGCAGACTGGTTGCAGCGACATTCAGATGGTAGGGTCAGGATTTGGTGTAAACAACATGAAAGCATGGATCCATCCTGCCTTTTATCAATGGTTCAGGCTGGTGGTGGTGGTGTCATGGTGTGGTGGATCCATCCTGCCTTGTATCAATGGTTCAGGCTGGTGGTGGTGTCATGGTGTGGTGGATCCATCCTGCCTTGTATCAATGGTTCAGGCTGGTGGTGGTGGTGTCATGGTGAGGTGGATCCATCCTGCCTTGTATCAACGGTTCAGGCTGGTGGTAATGGTGTCATGGTGTGGTGGATCCATCCTGCCTTGTATCAATGGTTCAGGCTGGTGGTGGTGTCATGGTGTGGTGGATCCATCCTGCCTTGTATCAATGGTTCAGGCTGGTGGTGGTGGTGTCATGGTGAGGTGGATCCATCCTGCCTTGTATCAACGGTTCAGGCTGGTGGTAATGGTGTCATGGTGTGGGGGAGATTGTCTTGGATCTAGCAAGGTGGACCTAATAAAGTGGCTGGTGAGTGTAAATATCACCTTTGTGGTAGTACATTGTATTCATTATACAAAATGTAATATGGAAAAGGTGACATTTAGATAGGGTTGACCTCATCAACAAAGGGACAAGGTCTCCCTCCTTGCAAGGTACCCTCCCTATTTTGAGGGCATGTGCCCTGGTATGTTTTGGGTAGGGGGGGTATGAGCATGGCTGGATGCTTGGACAGGGTTTTGGTACAGATTTTTTTTTTTGGGGGGGGGGGGCACAATGCTATTGATAAAAATCCACAATTGACCATCATCAAGGGCATTTGAGGGGCCCTATACCATTTTCTACAGATAAAACCAAGCTGGCAGGGAAATGTCATTTGCCAGCAATGTAAATGTTACCTTTGCTGTAGTTCATTGTATACATCATACAGGCACCCTCTCTAGGCATGTTCTTTAATGGAATTGAGCATTTGCATCTTTGATGGTCTCCTTTGTGGTAGTACATTGTTTTCATCATACAGAAGCTGACTTTTAGGTAGGGTTGACCTCATCAACAAAGGGAAAAGGTGGCCCTCCTTGCAGGGTACCCTCCTTATTTTGAGGGAATGTGCCCTGGTATGGTTTGGGAAATAGCCTTGGCTCTGGGGACTGGAGGAGAAGATCTCAGCCTGAAGGGCTTCTGCCCTTCTGGGCAGCCCAGCTGTAGTTCTACATCTGCTATGCTAGAGCAAGGGGCTTGTTCTACTGAAACTTGCTGGAACTGATTAAGGGATTTCACTGAGGATCTGGTCTGGAGAGGTCATGGGAGAAATGTCTGGCTGATATTGGAAGGAGGCACCCAAGTATCCAGGAACATTGTGAGTACAGACCTCAGTGTAGGATCCTGGTGACTGAGTGCAGCAACTATCCCTTGTGTATCATTGTCATAGCTTGCTTTGCCCCTTCTTGCCACTGCCACCTCCCAGCCCTTTAAGAGGTTCTGGATGCTGGAGGCGGAGGTGGGCATTCTTATCATGTGACTGCTGTGACTGGCAGTCACATCGATCACATGATCAGAAAGCTCCCAATTGCAAGTAGCCATTAGGGGGCTTTCCGATACCTGCCGGTAACTGTGTTGGGAGCACCAGTAACTGTGCTGGAAATCTACCCCTAGACTGTCCATTGAGTCAGAAGAGTGACTGTTACTGTGTGCCTGGCTGCCACTCCACTAGCTTGGGAAAGGAAACTTGGGGAAATTTGGCCAACAATTTCAGGGGTGAGCGCTTCAGCATTGTCAGTGGAAATCCTGAGAGGTAATAAATACACTATATTGCCAAAAGTATTGGGCCAGCCCTCCAAATCATGTGATTCAGGTGTTCCAATCCCCTCCATATCATGTGATTCAGGTGTTCCAATCCCCTCCATATCATGTGATTCAGGTGTTCCAATCCCCTCCATATCATGTGATTCAGGTGCTCCAATCCCCTCCATGGACACAGGTGTATACAATCAAGCCCCTAGGCATGCAGACTGCTTCTACAAACATCGGTGAAAGAATGGGTCGCTCTCAGGAGCTCAGTGACTCCAAGCGTGGTCCCGTGATAGGTGGTCACCTGTGCAATAAGTCCATCCGTGACATTTCCTGGCTACTAAATATTCCACGCTCAACTGTTAGTGGGATTATAACAAAGTGGAAGCAACTGGGAACAACAGCCACTCAGCCACCAAGTGGTAGGCCACGTCACATGACAGAGCGGGGTCAGCGCATGCTGAAGCGCACAGTGCGCAGAAGTCGCCAACTGTCTGCAGAGTCAATAGCTAAAGACCTCCAAACTTGGTGTGACCTTCAGATGAGCCCAACAACAGTGCGTAGAGAGCTTCATGGAATGGGTTTCCATGGCCAAGCAGCTGCATCCAAGCCTTCCATCACCAAGTGCAATGCAAAGCATCGGATGCCGTGGCGTAAAGCACGCCGCCACTGGACTCTAGAGCAGAGGAGATGTGTTCTCTGGAGTGACCAATAACGCTTCTCTGTCTGGCAATCCAATGGACGTGTCTGGGTTTGGCGGTTGCCAGGAGAACGGCACTTGCCTGACTGCCTTGTGCCAAGTGTAGAGTTTGGTGGAGGGGGGATTATGGTGTGGGGTTGTTTTTCAGGGGTTGGGGTTGGCCCCCTAGTTCCAGTGAAGGGATCTCTTAAGGCATCAGCATACCAAGACAATTCCATGCTCCCAACTTTGTGGGAAGAGTTTGGGGATGGCCCCTTCCTGTTCCAACATGACTGCCCACCAGTGCATAAAGCAAGGTCCATAAAGACATGGAGGAGTCAGTTTGGGGTGGAGGAACTTGACTGTCCTGCAGAGTCCTGACCTCACCCCATAGAACACCTTTGGGATGAATTAGAGCGGAGACTGCAAGCCAGGCCTCCTCCCCCAACATCAGTGCCTGACCTGACAAATGTGCTTCTGGAAGAATGGTCCAACCTTCCCAAAGACACCCTCCTAAACCTTGTGGACGGCCTTCCCAGAAGAGTTGAAGCTGTTATAGCTGCAAAGGACGGGGCCAACTCAATATTGAACCCTATGGACTAAGACTGGGGGGCCATTAAAGTTCATGTGCGTGGAAAGGGCGGGGCCAACTCAATACTGAACCCTACAGACTAAGACTGGGGGGCCATTAAAGTTCATGTGCGTGGAAAGGCAGGCGGCCCAATACTTTTGGCAATATAGTGTACCTGGTAGGACTACACTGAGACATTACTGAATATTCTGCATGTAAACTCCTATATCTGATGGAAGGTCCACATTAAATTTCATTGGATGAGGCAGACTATGTATGACTGTTTGATAAAACGCACGGCTCTCTCTGTTAATCTAATATTCACGCAGCCCCAGAGGCTCAATTTTTTTTCTTCTCGTTCCACAATATTGACATTTTCTAGCGCACCCCAAGTATTCATTCTCTTTATTTATAGTCCCGGTCTCAGAGAACCGTGTCATCGATCTGCTCTGATAATGCTGTGACCGGGGTTGCTTTGTATAGATTCCAGGGAACTTTGTACTGCCCCGGGGTTTAATAATTCATCCGCCATCCCTCGGAATACACACATTGCCGCGTCCCGCCCTCCAGCAACAGAAAGCGTCGCGTTACATTTTTAATACAGGTTCCGAACCGAATGTCACCGGGTCCCGAGACGTATCTAACCAGGATAAAGCTCTTCTTCCCTTGTGTGTATTTTTCGTTTTCCTTTGCTGAATTATTTTATTTCTAATAGATTCTATCTAACATTTTATATCCAAATAATGGAAAAAATAGGTATCTAGCAGTTTTGGGCTTGGTTCGCATCTGATTGTTCTCGCTCTCGTGGTTTTTATTTTCCCTGCATTTTGGAGAGTTTCTGCCCATCGGGCATGGGGCAGCACATGAATGGGCTTTCCAATGTGCAATTAATGCCCTAAAGAGGCTCCAAAACAATTTTTTTCACTGTATGTTTTGATGTGTTTGTAGAGCATGTGCTGCGTGACAAAAGGCGTGGCAAATGCACGCCTGCATGCTTGGGTTGCCATCGACAATTGGGTTGCCATCAACAATTGGTGTCAGGTCAGGGTCCTGTCCACGGCAGGAGTTCTGGAAGATCTGGTATTTCTGCCAGCACTCTACATGGCCGCAGAAGTACACATCAGCCTCAGTCTAGTGCCAGACGGTCTTTATAAGGAGGCTCATCACTTCCTCAGGTTGTTGGATGATCTCTAGCTCCCCGTTCCTGGGATTCTGACCTGTGACTTCCTGTTACCGACTCGGCTTGCTCCTGGACGTGTCTACTCTGATTTACCCCCTGATCTGACCTCGGCTTGGCTTACGGATTCTCTCTCTCTTGCTCCTCTGTGGATGACCTCGGCTATCCCATCTAACTACAACTGCTCTGATTCCCACCTGGTACACCTGCATGCTTGGGTTGCCATCGACAATTGGTGTCAGGGTCCTGTCCACAGCAGGAGTTCTGGAAGATCTGGCATTCCTGCCAGTTCTCTACATGGCTGCAGAAGTACACATCAGCCTCAGTCTGGTGCCAGACGGTCTTTATAAGGAGGCTCATCACTTCCTCTGGTTGCTGGATTATCTCTAGTTCCCCGTGCCCAGTTCCTGTGATTCTGACTTGTGATTTCCTGTTACTGACTCGGCTTGCTCCTGGACCTGCCTACTCTGATTTACCCCTGATCTGACCTCGGCTTGGCTTACTGATACTCTCTCTCTCTCGCTCCTCTGTGTATGACCTCGGCTATCCCATCTAACTACATCTGCTCTGATTCCCACCTGGTACCTGACCTTGGCTTGAACCGACCACCCAGTAAACATCTAAATCCCAGAAGGGCTTGCTTACCACGCAGAGGCGCCTCCTATCTGCAGACCTATCTCCGTGCACCAGCTGTGCTTCTGGGTGGACCACCAACCAGCACTCCTACAGGTGACCTGTGCAACTTTGGGCCTGACTCCCGCTGTCCCACTCTCAGGGGAGTCCGGAACATAGCCGCAAGGGAAGCCCTCTCTCCATTGGCCTCCATCACCAGGTACGTGATAATTGGGTTGCCATCAACAATTCACACGACACGGACTCGCAACGTATTTCCGTAAAACACAGCAATTCGGGAAACTCCAGAAGTGAATGGAGCCTCTATCACTGCCAGAGCCATTTTGCATTTTTTTGCACACATTTAAAAAAAATATATTTTAGGCCTGAAGACTAGATAAAACCCCCAAACATTATGGATTTTCTGAAAGCAGAGACCCTGGAGAATGAAATAGGGGGCAGTACTAATTTTTTTAATGTCACGCGATATTAGCACAACAGTTTATAAAATGCTAAATTTCAGTAAAAAATACACTAAATTTAATTTTAGGGCGCATAAACACAATAAGTTACCCAAATAGATGCCCAACATGCCAAGGTTTCAAAACTGTGTGCACCTGTGAAATGGTGACAAACTTCAGTGCCGTATTCACTCACCGGCCACTTTATTACGTACACCTAATGTTGGACGTGGTGACTTTGTTGTGACGTGGTGGATTTGGGACACTGGAAGAAGGGGAGGATCAGAGAAGACAGGATCAAACAGCCTTTTTACACATTGCAGAGGATTAACCCCTTAAGTTCCACAGTGAGTATAATAAGCATGCCTTACTGCATCTACAGACTGATTGTACTGTTGTGAGCTTAGTAACACTTTAACTGCTTGAATTCACATTCGTTCTATTCAAAATTTGAATTTGGGAAGACAGTTATATTCTTTCCATTCTATTTTATTTATATATTTTTCTATTCTATTCTTTTTTTTTTTCTATTCTATTCTTTGATTTTCTTTTCTAATATTTTCTATTCTTCTCTATTCTATTTTTGATTTCTATTCTATTCTAATCTTTTCTTTTATATTCTAATTGATTCCATTCCTTTCTATTGCATTCCTTTATTTTCTGTTCTATTTTGTTCTGTTTTACTCTAATCTTTTCTATTCTATTATTTTCTTTTTGTATTCTCTTCTTTTCTTTTCTGTTCTTTTCTCCTCTATTCTTTTCTATTTCATTCTATTCCATTATTTTATATTCTATTTTTATATATTCTATTCAAATTTTAGTTCTATCCGAAATTCAAATTTCAAAAGACAGGTACTGTATATTCTTACTATTGCATTCTATTCTCTTCAATTGTTTTTCTGTTCTGTGATTTTCTATTCTAATCTTTTCTATTATTTTCTTTTCTAGTCTATTTTTTATTTTCAATTCTATTCTAATCTTTTCTATTCTATTCTGTCCTATTCTTTTCTATCCTAGTCTTGTATTATATATTCTATTCTATTCTTTCCTATTCATTTATTTTCAATTCTATTTCATTCTATTCTTGATTTTTAATTTGTTTTCCAATTTGAATCTATTCAAATTTCAGCCAAAGTTTGTTTAAATTCATTACTATTGTAATTCAGAACTTGGATACATCCGAATCTCCGAATAATGGAAAATGTTTCAGAATTTGCGATCTCAAACGAACCGCACATGTCTAGTTTGCTGATCTCTTTCTCCTCTACTATACTGGTTCAGGTCTACATGTAGAGCCCAGGAAACCCAGGAAACATGTCAGAGGCATGCGGGGGAGGCACTATCCACTACAGGCTGCCTGCAGAAAACTACAGGAGGTGGCGGGGACAAGACCAGTCACCTTGTCCAAGGAGAGAGATTAGCAAGGAGCGGTCTTTATTCCAGGAAGTCTCACACTGGATTCCTGCACAGATCTGGAGGAAATACACAAAGTTCACCGAGATCCAAGGAAGAATTAGACATTATTGCTTTATCCTGGAGTTCAACTTTAAACATTCTCTAATTCACTATTAAAAAAGCACTCTTTTACTTTATTCTGCTGTCATGTGACCCTCTATGGTGCCTCTTCCAGTAGTGAAGACCTGTGATCTGCCACTAAAGTCCAGGACCCTCATATGGAGACATTATGACTTCACCACTTGAAGTATTCTGGACCCTGTAAATATCCCTCCAATTGTTAGTCAATGGGAAGCATCCGCACTGTCAGGACCCTTTAAGAAGGCCCATCCTACATCACAGTCCTGGAGAGATTTTGGACCAGAGGTATCACATGACCACACGTTTAGTTAAAGATTCATTCCCTAGGTGAGGATGACATCATCTCGTTCTGCCTTCCTGCCTACAACCCCTCTGGGACACATTACACATCCCAGGAGGCTGCAGGGCCATCTTGCGCATGGGCAGTGGGAAGCCAGCTGTGATTCATCAGGATCCAAGATGGCGGTGCCATGGCCCGGCAAAGCACATCTGCATACATGCCATGATGGCGGCACCAGTAGGGAGGTGGAGCCACTAAAGAGGGGACTGAAGTTCCCTTCTAACTCTGTAACCACATAAGCGTTACATTCTGCAGAAAAATGGATGTGCAGTAGGGCTTCAGGTCCAAGTGAGCCCTGTGGGACACCAAAACATACGTGGGTTTCCCCTGCACATACGCAAGGAAGATCCAAACCTTTGCCGTCTTTTCTGAATGCACTGGAAATCTCCTGTTGTGTCAAAAAACTCTACCAGGACCAAGGCCAGGCGCCATGATGGCGGAACCAGTGGGGAGGTGGAGCCACTAAAGAGGGGACTGAAGTTCCCCTCTAACTCTGTAGCCACATAATCGTTTTGGAGGCACCTGAGTACCATTGCTTCCATAGTGGCCTCACACTTCGGTGTACATACAGCGTGTGCAGCACACGCCAGGGCTCATGTACACGGGTTTGGAACGCACATCAAAGGCAAGGCAGAAAAATCCGACTGGCCTTAATTGAGCAGTATACATGACAGTTCCAAGGCTGCAGTTGACCTGCTTTGCATTGTATTTCTTTGGACACAACGCATCCTGTTGGGATGCAGGCATAGTCGGTCGACTGTTGCATTTCCCATTCAAACACAACATTTAAAAGAACTCCCCACCAACAAGAGCCCTGGGAGCTGGTGTCCGTACCCTCCATGCCTGGCCTGATGTCATGCTGGTTAAAAGCTAAATAGATCCATGATTTCAGTTTTATCACCGGCCATAAATGCCAAACTAACCATCAAATTTTATTCCGATATATTCAGATAAGGAAGCGGCAGAGACATGCAAAGAACAATTAAACTGGACACTAACCAGAGACCAAGCGGTAAATCTTACCTTTAAACTGACTCAGGGGACACGCTCTTTTCTTGTAGAAATTAATCTTAGAAAGGAGGTCAGCATGCGGTTTCTTTTACAGCAAAAGCTGTTCTGTCGGTGGAGGGGACAGGTCAAAAGGTATTTCCACAATTTTATGAGGATAGATCATTTTTGGATCAATAACTTCAGACTGGACTTCAGGATTAGAGGTAGGTTGAGGTGAAGGGTAAAAGATTGGATCCGGGGGTGGGTTCATATTAAGAATTAGCTTTAGGTCTCATTCATACTATTGAGTTGAGGGAATGTGCAAATTGTCGCAATTCATGCCAATCAACGTTACCCGTGTTTGTGATATGAGTGGCTGTTTGGCACCCAACGTAGCTTCCCAATAAATGTGCGTGAATTGCGAAGTGCTGCACTGACAGAAAAGACCAAAGCTATGAAAGCACCTGATCATCACACCTCCCCATATGACAACCGTTATGTGGACACCTGATCATCACACCTCCCCATATGACAACCGTTATGTGGACACCTGACCATCACACCTCCCCATATGACAAATGTTATGTGGACACCAGACCATCACACCTCCCCATATGACAAATGTTATGTGGACACCTGATCATCACACCTCCCCATATGACAACCGTTATGTGGACACCTGATCATCACACCTCCCCATATGACAACCGTTATGTGGACACCTGACCATCACACCTCCCCATATGACAAATGTTATGTGGACACCTGACCATCACACCTCCCCATATGACAACCGTTATGTGGACACCTGATCATCACACCTCCCCATATGACAAATGTTATGTGGACACCTGATCATCACACCTACCTACATAACTAAAGCTATGCAGACACTTGACCATAATGTCTACCCATATGGCTAATGATATATGGACACCTGTTCATCCCACCTACCAATGTGACCAAAGTTGTGTGGACAATTGATCACCACTCCTACCTATATGACCAAAGATATGTGGACATCTGACTATCACACCTACCTATATAGTCAAAGCTATGTGGATTCTGATCACCTACAGTACCTATATGACCAAAAGTTATGTGGACACCTGACCATCACACTTACCTATATGACCATAGCTATGTGGACACCTGACTATCACACCTACTTATATAGTCAAAGTTATGTGGATTCTGATCACCACACCTACAGTACCTATATGACCAAAGCTATGCAAGCACTTTACCATCATACCTACCTATATGACCAAAGCTATGTGGACCCTTGGTCATCCCAACTTCCTATAGGGCCAAAGCTATGTGGACACCTGTCCATTACATCTACCAATCTGACTAAAGTTATGTGGACACCTGACCATCATACTTACCTATATGACTATAGCTATGTGGACACCTGACGATTACATCTACCAATCTGACTAAAGTTATGTGGACACCTGATCACCACTCCTACCTATATGACCAAAGATATGTGGACACTTGACTATCACACCTACCTATATAGTCACAGTTATGTGGACATCTGATAACCACACCTACACTACCTATATGACCAAAGCTATGCAAGCACTTTACCATCGCACCTACCTATATGGCCAAAGCTAGGTAGACACTTGACCATCACACCTACCTATATGACCAAAGCTATGTGGACATCTGACCATAATATCTACCTAAATATCAAGACATTTTGCAAGAAAACGTACGACCATCTGCCGGCCAACTGAAGCTCCGCAGAGGATGGGTGATGCAACAGGACAATGACCCAAAGCATACAAGTAATTCAACAAAACAATGGCTGCAACAGCACAGAATACGCCTTCTGGAGTGGCCCAGTCAGAGTCCTGACCTCAACCCGATTGAAATGCTGTGGCATGACCTTAAGAGAGCGATTCACACCAGACATCCCAAGAATATTGCTGCACTGAAACAGTTTTGTGAAGAGGAGTGGTCCAAAATGACTCCAGATCGTTGTGCAGGTCTGATCTGCAACTACAGGAAACGTTTGGTTGAGGTTATTGCTGCCAAAGGAGGGTCAACCAGTTATTAAGTCCAAAGGTTCACATACTTTTTCCTCCCTGCACTGTGAATGTTTACATGTTATGTGCAATTAAACCATGGCAACATCTAATGTTTGTGTAGTATTATGTTCAGCAGACTGTGTTCTTCTATTGTTGTGACTTAGATGACGTTCAGAGCACATTTTATGCCCAATTCATGCAAAACTCCACGTAATCCCAAGGGGTTCACATACTTTTTCTTGCAACTGTATATGGATAATGGTATATGGATACCTGGTCATCCCATCTACCAATGTGACCAAAGTTGTGTGGATTCTGATCACCACACCTATAGTACCTATATGACCAAAGTTATGTGGACACCTGACCATCATACTTACCTATATGACTATAGCTATGTGGACACCTGACCATTACATCTACCAATCTGACTAAAGTTATGTGGACACCTGATCACCACTCCTACCTATATGACCAAAGCTATGTGGACACCTGACTATCACACCTACCTATATAGTCAAAGTTATGTGGACATCTGATCACCACACCTACAGTACCTATATGACCAAAGCTATGCAAGCACTTTACCATCACATCTACCTATATGACCAAAGCTATGTGGATACCTGACCATCATACCTATTTATATGGCTAATGGTATATGGACACCTGTTCATTCCACCTACCTATAGGGTCAAAGTTATGTGGACACCTGACCATCACACCTACCTATAAGGCTAATGGTATGTTGACACATGTTCATCCCAACTACCTATAGGGCCAAAGCTTATTGGACACCTGACCATCACACCTACTCAGGGGCGGACTAACAACTCATGGGGCCCCCGGGCAATAAAGGATCATGGGGCCCCTGTGTCCTTGCCCAAACTCAAAAAAGCCTATGAAAAAGGTACCAGGGATATCTCATGGGGCCCCCTACTGACCCCGAGCCCTCAGGCAGTGCCCGAGTTTCCAAATGGTCAGTCCGCCCCTGCACCTACTTATATGATCAAAGCCATGTGGACACCTGACCATCTCACCTACCTACAGTTGTGCTCAAACGTTTGCATCCCCCTAGCAGAAATTGTGAAATTTTGGCATTGATATTGAAAATATGACTGATCTACCAAAAAATGCTCTTTTATTGAAGGATGATGATCATAGGAAGCCATTTATTATCAAATAGTTGTTTGGCTCCTTTTTAAATCATAATGAGAACAGAAATCACCCCAAACACAAGGTATACAACAGTTAGTTAACTTCTTGCCGACCGCGCATAGCCGAATGACGGCTTCACCGCGGCCGGCCAGTTCTGAGTGGACGTCATATGACGTCCTCCCAGAACGCGCTCTCCTGCGCGCCCCAGGGGGCGCGCACCCGGCGATCTCCGTGATCGCTGTGTCCTACGGACACAGCTGATCACGTGATGTGGTGAAAGGCCGATCCCACCGGCCTTTTACCACGTGATCAGCGGTGTCCAATGACACGCTGATCACAGGGAAATGCAAGTGCCGGTTCTCGGCTGCACTTTCCTCACGCTGTCAGATCGTGAGGAAAGTACTGCCGAGAACCGGCAGTTGTCAGAGCGGGGATCGGCACCGATCATCAGGGCACTGATGATCAGTGCCCTGATGATCGGTGCCCAGCAGTGACACCCGCAAGTTCCGCCCAGCAGTGCGCCCACTAGCCCCGCCCACCCGTTCCCAGCAGTGCCCCCACCTGTGCCCAGCAGTGCCCCCACCTGTGCCCAGCAGTGCCCCCACCTGTGCCACTCTGCAGTGCCACCTACCTGTGCCCAGAAGTGCCACCTACATGTGCCCAGCAGTGCCACCCACCTGTGCCCACCCACCAGTGCCACCCACCTGTGCCTACCAGTGCCACCCACCTGTGCCCACACACCAGTGCTGCCCACCAGTGCCACCCACCAGTGCAGCCCAGCAGTGCTGCCAGTCAGTGCCACCAGTCAGTGCCCAGGGGTTGTGCCAGTCAGTGCCGCCAGTCAGTGCCCAGAAGTGATGCCAGTCAGTGCCGTCTATCAGTACCCATCATCAGTGTCACCTATCAGTGCCGCCTATCAGTGCTGCATATCAGTGCCGCCTATCCGTGACCCCTAATTAGTGCTGTCTTTCAGTGCCGCCTATCCGTGCCACCTCATTAGTACTGCCTATCAGTGCCCTTTAGTGCTGCCTATCAGTGCCCATCAGTGCCGCCTATCAGTGCCCATCAGTGCCGCCTCATCAACGCAAATCAGTGAAGGAGAAAAAATACCTGTTTGAAAAATTTTATAAAAGAAACAAATAAACTTTTTTTTTTTTTTCAAATTTTTTGCACATTTTTGAATTTATAGCGCAAAAAGTAAAACGCCCAGTGGCGATTAAATACCACCAAAAGAAAGCTCTATTTGTGAGAAAAAAATGATCAAAATTTCATATGGGTACAATGTTGCATGACCGCGCAATTGTCAATCAAAGTGCGGCAGCGCTGAAAGCTGAAAATTGGCCTGGTAAGGAAGGGGGTAGAAGTGCCTGGTAGGCAAGTGGTTAATTATAAGACATACTGTAGATAAAATATCTCAAGCCTTCAATTGAGTAAGGAAGAGGGACATGTGGGTTGGTTGGAATGAGGGAGGTATAAGGTCATCCCTATGGGCAGGGTAGTGAATGAGAAATAATGGAGTTGGGGGAATGTGAGGGGAACATGAAAGTAAAATCATTTAGAAAAATGTTTAAAAAAAAAAAAAAAAGAACATGAATGAGTATATGAGATCGGGCAGTAACTGGCGTACGTGTCCTGATGACAATGTGAGCAGCTCTGTCCATGGTGCTGAATTCTTACCGCAGACGTGCAAAGTGCTTACAGTGAATAAATCTTAGTTTTTTTTCCCAAAAAAAGACACTTGTTTTGTAGATTTTAGATATAATCCCTTTTATCAAAAAACTATGATTTCATTTCCAGGATTATCTGTTACAACACAACATACCTGTAAGAGAAGCATCAGATGGAATCGTATACTGTGTACTAGTTGCAGGGCACTGATGTAACTTGTAGTTATTATTATTATACAGGATTTATATGGCGCCAACAGTTTGCGCAGCGCTTTGCAAAATGAAGGCGGACATGACAGTTACAATACAATTTGGCACAAGAGGAAACAGAGGGCCCTAATCCTGGGAGCTTACAATCTAGGAGGAAGGGTTGAGTGATAAAAAAGGTAATAGCTGTGGGGGGGGGGGGGGGGTGAGCTCATGGAGGAAATAAATGGCGGTTTACTAGAAGCAGGATAGGCTTTTTTAAAGAGAAAGGTTTTCAGTGATCGTCTAAAAGTGGATAGATGAGGAGACAGCCAGACAAATTGGGGTAGGGAGTTCCATAGGATGGATGAAGCTCGGGAGAAGTCCTGGAGGTGAGTATGGGAGGAGGTGACATTTTGAGACCGGGTTGGTGATGTCGCTGGGGGCAAATTTCTGGATGGCTTTGTAAGTTGTTGTTAGTATTTAGAATTTTATTCATTGGGTGAGTGGAAGCCAGTGGAGGGATTGGCAGAGAGGGGTGGAGGACACTGAATGGAGGTCAGTGGAGGGATTGGCACAGAGGGGTGGAGGACACTGATTGGAGTCCAGTGGAGGGATTGGCAGAGAGGGGTGGAGGACACTGATTGGAGGCCAGTGGAGGGATTGGCAGAGAGGGGTGGAGGACACTGATTGGAGGCCAGTGGAGGGATTGGCACAGAGGGGTGGAGGACACTGATTGAAGGCCAGTGGAGGGATTGGCAGAGAGGAGTGGAGGACACTGATTGGAGGCCAGTGGAGGGATTGGCAGAGAGGGGTGGAGGACACTGATTGGAGGTCAGTGGAGGGATTGGCACAGAGGGATGGAGGACACTGAATGGAGACCAGTGGAGGGATTGGCACAGAGGGATGGAGGACACTGAATGGAGGCCAGTGGAAGGATTGGCAGAGAGGGGTGGAGGACACTGATTGGAGGCCAGTGGAGGGATTGGCAGAGAGGGGTGGAGGACACTGATTGGAGGCCAGTGGAGGGATTGGCAGAGAGGGGTGGCAGATATGGAACGGTTGGTAATGTGGATGAGCCTGGCAGCAGCATTCATGATGGACTGGAGGGGGATAGCCTGTGTAAAGGTCATCCAATGAGGAGGGAGTTGCAGTAGTCGAGGAGAGAGATAACCAAGGAGTGCATTAGGAGCTTTGTGGTTTCATTGGTTAAAAAGGGGCGTATTCTGGAGATGTTGCGGAGGTTGAGGCGGCATGATTTGGACAGGGATTGGATGTGGGCCTGAAAGGATATTTCAGAATCCGGGGTTCCCCCGAGCACCCTGGCATGCAGGGATGGTAAATAGATTTACAACAAAACCCAGAATTAGCATGCATCCCAAGCATCATGACAGCTTCAACCTCAAGCTTCTCACACAGGTATCTTGCTTTGTAGCAGGTCTTCTTATGACATGTGAGAAGACATTGACATACGCAGTGTCCTCTCTGGCTTTCTGCAGAGCAGCAATTACAGGGATGTTTCCAAGAGATAAATTGGATGGCTAACACATGTCACAGTGTAAATGGGAGAAAATATAAATAGGAGGAAAATGAGTGTTATCTCCGCGACCAAACCGCCGAAGGAAATCGACGTCCGCTCTGTCCATCGCCAACTCCTATTGTCTCTGTCATGAGAAGGCCCCCCACATCCATCCCTCTCTCTGCATCTTGATTACATCCCCTCCTCAATAGCCGCAGCCACATCTGATCAATAGTTTTAATCTGCAGGATGGAGAGTGGAAGACGCCAACGCGGAATGGCCGGGTCAGAGAGCACATCGCAATTTACACGTATGCCAAACACATGCAGGAACACAGACGGGGAAAGGAAAACAGGAACCGTTCACTGCAAACGTCGGCTACAACCTCAGCCGAGACCTGTGACCCCCAAATCACAGAGGAGCCATTGTTAGAGCGGCAGCATAAGCAGTCATGTTGTACAATTGACTATTTATATTTCTCCTTTATTGAGTAAATCATGAGACAATTAAACAATATAAACAGTTGTTCTTGCACCAGAGGAGCTTACACTCAAATTCCCCCCCCCAGTAAAGCACTATTATTATTAATATAATACATTTTTATAGCTCTGACATATACCGCAGCGCTGTACAGAGAACACTGATCCAGTCTCATCAGTCTCTGTACAGAGGAGCTTACACTCTAATGTCCCCTCCCCCACAGTCACACCAGTCTCTGTACCAGAGGAGCTTACACTCTAATGTCCCCTCCCCCACAGTCACATCAGTCTCTGTACAGAGGAGCTTACACTCAAATGTCCCCTCCCCCACAGTCACATCAGTCTCTGTACCAGAGGAGCTTACACTCTAATGTCCCCTCCCCCACAGTCACATCAGTCTCTGTACAGAGGAGCTTACACTCTAATGTCCCCTCCCCCACAGTCACATCAGTCTCTGTACAGAGGAGCTTACACTCTAATGTCCCCTCCCCCACAGTCACATCAGTCTCTGTACAGAGGAGCTTACACTCTAATGTCCCCTCCCCCACAGTCACACACCATTATTATACATTTATATAGCTCTGACATATACCACAGCGCTGTACAGAGATCACTGAGCCAGTCACATCAGTCTCTGTACCAGAGGAGCTTACACTCAAATGTCCCCTCCCCCACAGTCACATCAGTCTCTGTACTAGAGGAGCTTACACTCTAATGCCCCCTCCCCCACAGTCACATTAGTCTCTGTACAGAGTAGCTTACGCTCTAATGTCCCCTCCCCCACAGTCACATCAGTCTCTGTACAGAGGAGCTTACACTCTAATGTCCCCTCCAGGGGCGGACTGACAACTCATGGGGCCCCCGGGCAATAAGGGATCATGGGGCCCCTGTGTCCTTGCCCACACTCAAAGCACACCCAAAAAAGCCTATAAAAGGTACCAGGGGGCATTTCATGGGGCCCCCTGCTGACCCCGGGCCCCAGGTGCTCGAATGGTCAGGCCATTTCTGGTCCCATCCCCCACAGTCACATCAGTCTCTGTATAGAGGAGCTTACACTCTAATGTCCCCTCCCCCACAGTCCCATCAGTCTCTGTACAGAGGAGCTTACACTTTAATGTCCCCTCCCCCACAGTCACATCAGTCTCTGTACCAGAGGAGCTTACACTCTAATGTCCCCTCCCCCACAGTCACATCAGTCTCTGTACAGAGGAGCTTACACTCTAATGTCCCCTCCAGGGGCGGACTGACAACTCATGGGGCCCCTGGGCAATAGGGGATCATGGGGCCCCTGTGTCCTTGCCCACACTCAAAGCACACCCAAAAAAGCCTATAAAAGGTACCAAGGGGCATTTCATGGGACCCCCTACTGACCCCGGGCCCCGGGTGCTCGAATGGTCAGTCCATTCCTGGTCCCGTCCCCCACAGTCACATCAGTCTCTGTATAGAGGAGCTTACACTCTAATGTCCCCTCCCCCACAGTCCCATCAGTCTCTGTACAGAGGAGCTTACACTCTAATGTCCCCTCCCCCACAGCCACATCAGTCTCTGTACCAGAGGAGCTTACACTCTAATGTCCTCTCCCCCACAGTCACATCAGTCTCTGTACAGAGGAGCTTACACTCTAATGTCCCCTCCAGGGGCGGACTGACAACTCATGGGGCCCCTGGGCAATAGGGGATCATGGGGCCCCTGTGTCCTTGCCCACACTCAAAGCACACCCAAAAAAGCCTATAAAAGGTACCAAGGGGCATTTCATGGGACCCCCTACTGACCCCGGGCCCCGGGTGCTCGAATGGTCAGTCCATTCCTGATCCCCTCCCCCACAGTCACATCAGTCTCTGTACAGAGGAGCTTACACTCTAATGTCCCCTCCCCCACAGTCACATCAGTCTCTGTACAGAGGAGCTTACACTCTAATGTCCCCTCCCCCACAGTCACATCAGTCTCTGTACAGAGGAGCTTACACTCTAATGTCCCCTCCCCCACAGTCACATCAGTCTCTGTACAGAGGAGCTTACACTCTAATGTCCCCTCCCCCACAGTCACACACTATTATTATTATTACTAGACATGTTTATAGCTCTGACATATTCTGTAATGTTGTACAGAGAACACCAGGCCATTCACATTAGTCTCTGCACCAGAGAAGCTTACACTCTAATGTTCTACCACCACAGTTGCACATTATGGCATGATTGTTGGTTCTGGAAAGGTTGGTTTGAGTATTTCCGTAACTGATCTCCTGGGATTTTCACACACAACTGTCTCTAGGGTTTACTCAGAATAGTTAGCAAAAAAAAAATATCCAGTGAACTGCAGTTCTGTGGATGGAAATACTTTGAGGAGGTCAGAGAAGAATGGCCGGACTGATTCACGCTGATGGAAAGGCTACAATAACTCCCTTAAGAACTCATTATCCAACTCTGGTGACTTAAAAACCATCTCAGAATGTACAACAGGTGGAACCTTGAGGGGCTACATCAACAGAAGACCACCCTAAGTTCCTGTTCACCAAAAACAGAAGGACAAGGCTGTAGAAGGAACAGGATCCTCAAAACTGGACAGGAGAAGACTGGGGAAAAGGATCACCAAAACTGGACAGGCGAAGACTGAGATAACAAGATCACCAAAACTGGACAATTAAAGACTGGGGAAAAGGGATCACCAAACTGGACAGGAAAAGATTGGGAAAATAAAATCACCAAACTGGACAGGAAAAGATTGGGAAAATAAAATCACCAAACTGGACAGGTGAAAAAAAAACAGGATCACCAAACTGGACAGTTGTAGACTGGGAAAACAAGATCACCAAAATTAGTCAGGTGAAGACTGGCATAACAGGATCACCAAAACTGGACAAGTGAAGATCGGGAAAACAGGAACACCAAAACTGGACTGGTGAAGACTGGGAAAACAAGATCACCAAAATGGACAGGTGAAAAGAAAACAGGATCACCAAAACTGGACAGGTGAAGACTGGGAAACAGGATCACCAAAACTAGTCAGGTCAAGAGTGAGAAAACAGGATCACCAAAACTAATCAGGTGAGGACTGGAATAACAGGATCACCAAAACTGGACAGGTGAAGACTGGTAAGACAGGATTACCAAAACTTATCAGTTGAAGACTAAAAATCAAAAAGTGAAGATTGGGAAAACAGGATCACCAAAACAGGACAGGTGGAGACTGGGAAAACGGGATCACCAAAATTGGACAGGTGAAGACTGGGAAAACAGGATCACCAAAACTTGGACATGTCAAGACTGGAGAAACAGGATCACCAAAACTTGGACATGTCAAGACTGGAGAAACAGGATCACCAAAAATTGGACAGGTGAATACCTGGAAAACAGGATCTTCAAAACTAATCAGTTGAAGACTAAAAATTCAACAAGTGAAGATTTGGGAAAACAGGATTACCAAAACTGGACAGGCGGAGACTGGGAAAATGGGATCACCAAAATTGCGCTGGTGAAGACTGGGAAACAGGATCACCAAAACTTGGACATGTCAAGACTGGGAAAACAGGATCACCAAAACTAATCAGGTGAGGACTGGAATAACAGGATCACCAAAATTGGACAGGTGAAGACTGGGAAAACAGGATCACCAAAACTTGGACATGTCAAGACTGGAGAAACAGGATCACCAAAACTGGACAGGTGACGACTGAGAAAATAGGATCACCAAAATTGGACAGGTGAAGACTGGTAAGACAGGATTACCAAAACTGGACAGGTAAAGACTGGGAAAACAGGATCACCAAAACTTGGACATGTCAAGACTGGGGAAACAGGATCACCAAAACTGGACAGGTGACGACTGAGAAAATAGAAAACAGGATCTTCAAAACTAATCAGTTGAAGACTAAAAATTCAACAAGTGAAGATTTGGGAAAACAGGATCACCAAAACTGGACAGGCGGAGACTGGGAAAACGGGATCACCAAAATTCCACTGGTGAAGACTGGGAATAAAGATCACCAAAAGAAGTCAGGTGAAGACTTGTAAAAAAGGTGGTCTAGTCTGGTGAATCTTGATTTCTCCCGAGGCACAGATGGTAGACCAATCATTGGAAGTGGATCCAATGGAATATCTTTGGGATGTACTAGAACGAAAGTTTGGCAGCATATTGTGCCGCTGACAAATCTGAAGAAATTGCCTGATGGAGTTATGTCAATGTGGAGCAAAATCTCAATGTGATGTTTGCTGAATCCATGTGGTATCCATGCCAATTAGAATTGGGGATGTCATGATAGCAATGGGAGGTTCTACCTAGTATTAGTATAGTGTTCCCTAATGAAATCCCCCATGATTGTACATACAGTATATAACAAATATATATATATATTAATAGCTATAAATAAAAGTATTTTGAAACCAGTAAAACAAATTGATACAAATAATAAGAATGAGTTGATCACAATCACACACATTAAAAGGAAGAATATAGATTCCCTGTAATGCATTTTCTTTCCACCCTCCTGGCTCTGCCTCTTATTGGCATGTAGTTTGCAGCGTCTCTAAGTCTATATATATATACTGTATATGTGTGTGTGTGTAATTGTATACATGAGATTACACAGCATGTAAAGTGCTTATTGATCACACACAGAGCTGGTCTCCCATACAAAGCAGCCCACACAATGGGGAGACAAGGGGAAAGCCTGTCCGCAATTCAGGGGGATCAATGCATGGGCTCAGGTACACAAAGTGACAATACTGACATTAAAAGGTTTATTGCGGTCTCCTCCGCCGCCCGCACTATAGAATTGATGCTGGCACCGATCATTATCTAGTGACAGGGTAATGTGTATTACTATATCTCACAGGCAGATTATGGGAAGTAATAACGGAACCCTTCATCCTGGAAGTCAGTCACTCCACAGGCCTGCAAGTCATGGGCTTCATGTGTTTCCATTCACAAACAATCTTATCTGTGAGAGAGAAGGAAAGAAAGAAGGAAAGAAAGAAAGAGAGAGAGAGAGAGAGAGAGAGAGAAAGAAAGAAAGAAAGAAAGAAAGAAAGAAAGAAAGAAAGAAAGAAAGAAAGAAAGAAAGAAAGAAAGAAAGAGAAAGAAAAAAAGAAAGAAAGATTGAGATAAAGGGAATGAAAAAGAAAGACAGAACAACAAAGAAAGAGGGAATGAGAAAGACAGAAAAAATTCAGAAAGAGATAGAATATAAAATAGAAAAGAAGAGATATTGAAATAAGAGGAAGGGAGGAAGGAAGGAAGGAAGGAAAGAAAGAAAGAGAGAGAGAGAGAGAGAGAGAGAGAGAGAGAGAGAGAGAAAGGGAATTAAAAAGAAAGACAGAACAACAATGAAAGAGGGAATGAGAAAGACAGAAAAAATTCAGAAAGAGAGAGAGAGAGAATATAAAACAGAGAAGAAGGGATATTGAAATAAGAGGAAGGAAGGAAGGAAGGAAAGAAAGAGAGAAAGAGAGAAAGAAAGAGAGAGAGGGGGGGGATGAAAAAGAAAGACAGAACAACAAAGAAAGAGGGAATGAGAAAGACAAAAAAACAGAGAGAGAGGGAGAGAGAGAGAGAGAGAGAGAGAGAGAGAGAGAGAGAGAGAGAGGGAGAGGAAGGGAATGAGAAAGACAGAAAAAAATCAGAAAGAGAGAGAGAGAATATAAAATAGAAAAGAAGGGATATTGAAATAAGAGGAAGGAAGGAAGGAAGGAAAGAAAGAAAGAAAGAAAGAAAGAAAGAAAGAAAGAAAGAAAGAAAGAAAGAAAGAAAGAAAGAAAGAAAGAAAGAAAGAAAGAAAGAAAGAGAGAGAAAGGGAATGAAAAAGAAAGACAGAACAACAAAGAAAGAGGGAATGAGAAAGACAAGAGAGAGAGAGAGAGAGAGAGGGAGAGAGAGAAAGGGAATGAGAAAGACAGAAAAAATTCAGAAAGAGAGAGAGAGAATATAAAATAGAAAAGAAGGGATATTGAAATAGGAGGAAGGAAGGAAGGAAGGAAGGAAGGAAGGAAGGAAAGAAAGAAAGAAAGAAAGAAAGAAAGAAAGAAAGAAAGAAAGAAAGAAAGAAAGAAAGAAAGAAAGAAAGAAAGAAAGAAAGAAAGAGAGAGAAAGGGAATGAAAAAGAAAGACAGAGCAACAAAGAAAGAGGGAATGAGAAAGACAGAAAAAAAACAGAAAGAGAGAGAGAGAGAGGAAAGAAAGAAAAAAAGAAAAAAAGAAAGAAAGAAAAAGAAAGAAAGAAAAAGAAAGAAAGAAAGAAAGAAAGAAAGAAAGAAAGAAAGAAAACAATAAAAAGGAAAAAAAATATGACACCTTTCCTCCACCTGCACCATATAGGTGTGTTGCAATATTTTAGTAGCTGCCCATTTAAGAGTAGGTGCGTTATGTAATTTTTGTAGCTGCTCCTCAAGAGCAACTGATGGTGCTCCTAGTTGTGAAAGTGAAACTATAAGTGGGCGCTGACACTCTCCAAATACCATGAACCAAATAAAACCAAATAAAAAGAAAAAAGAAAATAAAAGAGATATGGTGCCTTTCCTCCAAGCTAAGTTACTGCCTGTGCAGAACCATAATACCATTCACATATTACCAAAAGTGAAATACACTGCTGTGTATGGTGGTGGTGGTGGGATTGGGGGTCAGATATAGTGGGTGGTTGGGGATATCGTTATTTGGCCTAAATTGTTTTCATGATCCCTAATACGCATCTAGTTTAGCCAAAGATCCTTGTAGTTTCCTGGTGTCATACCAGAGAGTGTTTGGAAAAAGCACCATGATCTTTCTCAGTTGACCTCCCAGGAGATCCCGGGTAAGAAGGTTAATCCATGTGCCTTAAAATGTTCTTATTTTGCAATGTCTATGGCTCACCACCTCCATCTTTTCCGGGTGCATACATTTCAGTGCATGGGCATGGAGGTCAGATATAGTGGGTGGTTGTGGATGTAACAATCTGACCAAAATTGGGGTTTTAATCCCTAATAGGCATAATTGTTCCCATCTACTGAAAAGTGGAGGTTTTGGCATACCAGAAGAACTTGAGTGGTGGGAATGAAAGTCATATAAAGTGTGTGGTTGAGGAATTCCTAATATGCATAAATATTCCCATAAATGTTTCAAGCTGGAGGTTTTGGTGTGCTGATAGAATCTGAGTGGTGGTAATGGAAGTCATATACAGTGGATGGTTAGGAATGTCGCCATTTGGCAAAAATTGGATTTTTTATTCCCTAAAATGCATCTAGTTTTCCCAAAGTTCCTTGTAATTCCCTGATGTTATACCAAGAAGTGTTTTGTAAAAAAGCACCATGATCTCTCGTAGTTGATCTCTCAGAAGGTTCTGGGTCCATGTGCCAAAAAATATTGTTGTATTAAAAGATCTATAGCTCGCTGTCTCCATCCTTTCCAGGTGTATACGTCTTAGTAGGTGTCTTGACCTTCTGGCTAAGATCAAGTGTAGTACCTGTTCTTATCAGTTTTAAGGAAGAGAACACCAATCCCCTTTCTAGTTGGAGGTGCTGGCTAGTAACTCCCAGTGTAATAAGGTGGGTACGGTGAGATGGTTATTTTCCTATCAGGTTGATTCTGCCCTGGTTTACCAGTTTTGTCCCTGGCAAAGCCCGTAGTGCTTGTGCTCCTGGAGTGATAGTCCAGGGGTGCCAGAATAATTCACTTTTGGGTAAATCACAGTATTTTTAGTACGGCACCATGGTCACAGCACTTCTGTGTGGTTGTTTTACACCTGCCTCCTGGGGTGGGCCTTTTGGTTGAGATCTAAGGGCTTTTTATACTGGCTGGTGGGCCAGCCATTGTTCTGCACTTTTGGCACCCCCAAGGACTTATTTATTTTGTACTTATGTGTCACACTTATGTGTCACACCTGCCTCCTGGGATGGGCCTTTTGGTTGAGATCTAAGGGTTTTTCATACAGGCTGGAGAGCCAGCCATTGTTCTGCACTTTGGCACCCCCAATGACTGATTTATTTTGTACTTATGTGTGGTTATTGTCACACCTGCCTCCTGGGCAGGGGCGGACTGACCATTCGAGCACTCGGGCACTGCCCGAGGGCCCAAGGTCAGTAGGGGGCCCCATGAAATGCCCCTGGTACCTTTTATAGGCTTTTTTGGGTGTGCTTTGAGTGTGGGCAAGGACACAGGGGCCCCATGATCCCCTATTGCCCGGGGGCCCCATGAGTTTTCAGTACGCCCCTGATCCTGGGATGGGCCTTTTGGTTGAGATCTAAGGGTTTTTTTATACTGGCTGGAGAGCCAGCCATTGTTCTGCACTTTGGCACCCCCAATGACTGATTTATTTTGTACTTATGTGTGGTTATTGTCACACCTGCCTCCTGGGCAGGGGCGGACTGACCATTTGAGCACTTAGGCGCTGCCCGAGGGCCCAAGGTCAGTAGGGGGCCCCATGAAATGCCCCTGGTACCTTTTATAGGCTTTTTTGGGTGTGCTTTGAGTGTGGGCAAGGACACAGGGGCCCCATGAGCCCCTATTGCCCGGGGGCCTCAAGAGTTTTCAGTCTGCCCCTGATCCTGGGATGGGCCTTTTGGTTGAGATCTAAAGATTTTTTATACCGGCTGGAGAGCCAGCCATTGTTCTGCACTTTGGCACCCCCAATGACTGATTTATTTTGTACTTATGTGTGGTTATTGTCACACCTGCCTCCTGGGCAGGGGCGGACTGACCATTTGAGCACTTAGGCGCTGCCCGAGGGCCCAAGGTCAGTAGGGGGCCCCATGAAATGCCCCTGGTACCTTTTATAGGCTTTTTTGGGTGTGCTTTGAGTGTGGGCAAGGACACAGGGGCCCCATGAGCCCCTATTGCCCAGGGGCCTCAAGAGTTTTCAGTCTGCCCCTGATCCTGGGATGGGCCTTTTGGTTGAGATCTAAAGATTTTTTATACCGGCTGGAGAGCCAGCCATTGTTCTGCACTTTGGCACCCCCAATGACTTATTTATTTTGTACTTATGTGCGGTTATTGTCACACATGCCTCCTGGGATGGGCCTTTTGGTTGAGATCTAAGGGTTTTTCATTCCAGCTGGAAAGCCAGCCGTTGTTCTGCACTTTGGCACCCCCAAGGATTTATTTATTTTGTACTTTTTTGCACAGCATGTATGCAATTTACTCATTCCTGATTAGTAGGATGTTGGTCCTCAGACTTGCCCTGAAGGTCTTTCAGAGAGGGTACGTGGCCTTACAGTCACGTTTTCCTCAACCCCTGGGGTCTTCCATTCAGTACTCTGGAGAACCTTGCCTCGTCAGGTCCCTTGAATAATGGGGTCCCCCTGGTTTTGGCCTGGTGGACCACAAGTACCCCAGTCCCCATCAGGGGTCTTGTGCTCAGGGGATCAGGGCTGGGGTCCTTTCTCTTCAGAGGGAGGACAATGTGCACATGTTTTGTGTGCCGATAATTTTATTGCACCTGGTGTTAGTGTTAAGTGTGTGTTCATCTATGAGCTTAAAAAACAAAAACATTTTCTGTTAGTGGGAATGAAGGTTACATATGGTGGATGGTGGAGGATATAGCCATTTGACCAAAATTGGGTTTTTAATCCTTAATATGCCTACATGTTCCCATCCACCCACAGCTGGAGGCTTTGGTGAACTGGTAGAGTCTGATTTGTGTACAATTATTTTTTAAGCAACTATTTCCATGATATTTCAAGATGTGCACTGACATACCCGATCATCTGCCTCCACATTTAAGCTCCTGACATTTCAGCAGATTATGGATGGTGGCTCCCGGTGGCTTTGCTAGATTGATATCACTCCACTGGCAGCCTGACACAGGGAAACGTATATTTGATGGACCTCACCAACCTGGGGGGGCAAAAGTCTCCATCTCTCTTATGTCGGGTCACAGTAGCACATGGTTTGTTCTATTAATCTGACCGGAACCACCACAAGCTGCTTGTCAGTTAGATAAACTGTATTCCGGTGCCCTGGGGACAGCAGCAGACATCAGCGGGGTGTGGAATAATCAGACACAATGATGCTGCTGGTTATAATTACACTGCACGGTGCTGGAGCATTAATGGGGGACGTTTGGTGATTTGCATTGCAGATTTGAACCTGCTTTGCATACAGGAGAAGCTCCATCATACGCAAAGAGTTAATGGCCAACCCACACACAGGGCTGAAGGAAAACACTGGACATATATCTATATGCAGTACAGAGATTCAACCAATTTATAGTAACTGCTTTACCACGAAAAAAAAAAGATTTCAAGACACAACCATGGGGGGAAAGACAGCTCATGGGGCCCCCGGGCAATAGGGGATCATGGGGCCCCTGTGTCCTTGCCCAAACTCAAAAAAGCCTATGAAAATGGTACCAGGGGCATCTTATGGGGCCCCCTACTGACCCCGGGCCCTCGGGCAGTGTCCGAGTTTCCAAATGGTCAGTCCGCCCCTGGACACAACCATACCCACCCCAACATGACATAGAGTAGGGGAGCAACGTTTCTAAATATGCAAGTAATGGCACAGACTCGAGCCACTGATCCACCACTCGCTTGTTCTTTTCACTCACACACCAAGGACAACCAAGATACATCTGTCCACCAGCCTGCCCTTCAGTCAGTTGTACAGGCTCCTCTCCTGGACTGAAATTGGTTATTCTGATTTCCCTGCACACTCACTGCATTCTCACAACGTGCACTAGAAGCTGCAGAAAATCAGAGCTCCGCCTCATTTCCTGGCTGGGGGGGGGCGTAAGGGAACTGGCCCCAGACTGCACTTGAGCACTTCCATTAGAATACCGCTTCCCCATCCGAACATTGACCATCAGGGGCGGACTGACAACTCTCAGGGCCCCCGGGCAATGGGGGATCATGGGGCCCCTGTATCCTCGCCCACACCCAAAAAAGTCTATGAAAAAGCCAATGAAAGGTACCAGGAGCATCTCATGGAGCCCCCTACTGACCCTGGGCCCTCGGGCAGTGCCTGAGTGCTCCAATGATCAGTCTGCCCCTGCTGACCACAGACACCACAGCAGACCATACAAGACTAGACCCCACCAGTCTTGAAGGAAACCAGGAAATAGACTCCTTTATTTTAACACAGATACAAGATATATACATTCAAGGGAACAACCCCCCCTCCCTGCATAATGACACAGGGCGGGGCAATCTACATTTAGTAACAAGAAACACACAAACAAACAGTCCCATCAGGAGGGAGGGCTGCTGGAAACACCCCCCACCAAGCCAATACACATAAACACATACATCCCATAACAATTTGCTCCCAAGCAAGACACACAATAGAACAATGGGATGCAACCACATGGCATTAAACAATCCACAACCCCCCACCCCAATATTAGGACAGATCACACTGTACCCTTAACAGGCACAGGGTGACTTACACATAAGAGGGATAAGGGGAGCTGAGACAGGGGTCTCCCCACCTCTCTAAAGTGAGCTGTGTTCCATGGGCCCCCCACCCAAAGTGACTCCCGTCACAGGGGGCATTCAGCATTATCTAGCTCTAGCCCTTTTGTCAGGCCCTGGATCATGCTGGTGGCACTGTGCTTCCCAGAGTGGGAGGCTGTAATTCCAGTGTCCACCAACGGGTGTCTCCCAAGCAGCCAGGAGACTCCAGTAATCAGTTTTTACCTGATGCTGACTGCTGAGAGGGTATTTAGGCCCTCCTCTACTAAGTGTCTCTTGTTCCAGTGTTTTGCTTGCTGCTAGATACTGCTAGCTGTTATCCTGTTCCAGCCCCATATTCTGTACGCTGTACCCTTCTGCCTTGCCTCGGACACTGCTCTCTGCTCTGCCACTCCTCTGCACTCACTGGAGCGTTGGGCTGTGGAGGGGGAGATAGCGACTGGCAGATCTCTGAGAGGTTCCCCCAGCCTGGACTGGCTGAGTGACATCACGGGTCACAAGAGTGCAGAACAAGCTGTACTCCTCCTGCAAAGCAGACGCTGTCTGGTCCCAGAGTATAGCTACACAGACTTGGTAATCTCTGCTGCTGATTCCTGACACCTTTCCTTCCCAGCCTGACTGTTCTTTGCCCGCCCCTTTCATTCATTGGATTTCAGTTCTTTCAATCATGGAGGTTCAGCGTCAAATGTGCATGCATTGTCCACTACACCAGACTGCCCATAAAGACATTTTAATATTTGCATAACTCCTCCCAAGGGCCAGCCCACTGCTCTTAACTGGGACTCTTGAGAGGAGCAGTGGGGAATAAATACCACCAAAATAAAGTTTTATCTGTCTCAAAAAAATGCTAAAAAATTCATATGAGTACAGTGTTGCATGACCGCGCAATTGTCATTCAAAGTGTGATAACACTGAAAGCTGAAAATTGGCCTGGGGGGGGGAAGGGGGTGAAAGTGTCCGGACTGGAAGGGGGGAAAGTGTCCGGACTGGAAGGGGGGAAAGTGTCCGGACTGGAAGGGGGGGAAGTGTCCGGACTGGAAGGGGGGGAAGTGTCCGGACTGGAAGGGGGGGAAGTGTCCGGACTGGAAGGGGGTGAAAGTGTCCGGACTGGAAGGGGGTGAATGTGTCCGGACTGGAAGGGGGGGAAAGTGTCCGGACTGGAAGGGGGGGGAAAGTGTCCGGACTGGAAGGGGGTGAAAGTGTCCGGACTGGAAGGGGGTGAAAGTGTCCAGACTGGGAGGGGGCGAAAGTGTCCGGACTGGAAGGGGGGGGGAAGTGTCCGGACTGGAAGGGGGGGAAAGTGTCCAGACTGGGAGGGGGCGAAAGTGTCCGGACTGGAAGGGGGTGAAAGTGTCCAGACTGGGAGGGGGCGAAAGTGTCCGGACTGGAAGGGGGGGAAAGTGTCCAGACTGGGAGGGGGCGAAAGTGTCCGGACTGGAAGGGGGTGAAAGTGTCCAGACTGGGAGGGGGCGAAAGTGTCCGGACTGGAAGGGGGGGGGAAGTGTCCGGACTGGAAGGGGGGGAAAGTGTCCAGACTGGGAGGGGGCGAAAGTGTCCGGACTGGAAGGGGGGTGAAAGTGTCCGGACTGGAAGGGGTGAAAGTGTCCGGACTGGAAGGGGGGTGAAAGTGTCCGGAATGGAAGGGGGTGAAAGTTTCCGGACTGGAAGGGGGTGAAAGTGTCCGGACTGGAAGGGGGAGAAAGTGTCCGGACTGGAAGGGGGGGAAAGTGTCCGGACTGGAAGGGGGGGAAATTGTCTGGACTGGAAGGGGGTGAAAGTGTCTGGAATGGAAGGGGGTGAAAGTGTCCGGAATGGAAGGGGGTGAAAGAGTCCGGAATGGAAGGGGGTGAAAGTGTCCGGCTGGAAGGGGGTGAAAGTGTCCGGACTGGAAAGGGGGGAAAGTGTCCGGACTGGAAGGGGGGGAAAGTGTCCGGACTGGAAGGGGGGGGGAAGTGTCCGGACTGGAAGGGGGTGAAAGTGTCTGGAATGGAAGGGGGTGAAAGTGTCCGGAATGGAAGGGGGTGAAAGTGTCCGGACTGGAAGGGGGTGAAAGTGTCCGGACTGGAAGGGGGGGGAAGTGTCCGGACTGGAAGGGGGTGAAAGTGTCCGGACTGGAAGGGGGGGAAGTTTCCGGACTGGAAGGGGGTGAAACTGTCCGGACTGGAAGGGGGGGAAGTGTCCGGACTTGAAGTGGTTAAGAGACATTTGAAAAGCTCAGTCAGCGTTCTAATTTTTTTTTTTTTTGCTTTTTTTTTTTTTTTTTTTAATGTCCCGTACATACTGGTCTTGCGCATGATGATGAGTACAAATTCCTGAGGCTAGGGGTGATGCGAGGGCAGACGGTGGTAATCGCAGCAACTTTGCAAATGATGAGGTATATGAAAGAGTTTTCACGGAAATGGCCATTTTGCACTTTGCTGTACAATGGCGGCGCACACCGCGCGTGCCGCAGAATGTAGAATCGGCTCGGAGTCCTGCGTTCTGAGACGGCTTTCAGCTCCCCCGGCTCATTCAGTACACAGCAAGGGCAGTAGATGCTCAGCACTGGACTGATTGTATTCTTGATGAACTCTCCCGGCTCAGCAAGAGATAAATCCTCATCCCCGATGTTTCCTGCCACACAAGCCAGGGCTGTCGCTTGTAACCCCTTTCTGACCAAAATCTGTATATTAGCATTCCCCGGCATACCGCCCCCTTCCTCTGGATACACGAATGGCCTCCCGCCCGCCATATAGGCAAATGATGGACGAGTTCTCTCGTTCTGGGAGAACGTCATATGATGTCCACCCACTCTAGTTGTGTATGAGGGCCCCCAGGGGGGCCTAGCACGGCGATCACTAGTGAACTGTGTCCCTTCATCAATTGAGGTAAAGAGCCATTGGCCGCGGCTCTTTGCCACGTGATCGGCTGTGTCCAATCGCAGCGGGTCACAAATGTAAATGCAGAGCGGCAACTTGCTGTTGCCAGCTTCCCCCTCACACATAGATCTTGTGTAAGGAGAGGAATCTTCTAACAGTGAGTGACCATTCTGTACACATCACAGTGCACAAATACCCCATCAGTGTACCTGTCGCCCATCAGTGCCCATCAGAGCACCTGTCACCCATCAAAGCACCTGTTGCCCATCAGTGCACTTGTCGCCCATCAGTGCACCTGTCACCTATCAGTGTACCTATCGCCCATCAGTGCTCATCAGAGCACCTGTCGCCCATCAGAGCATCTGTTGCCCATCAATGCACCTGTCACCCATCAGTGCTCATCAGTGTACCTGTCACCCATCGATGCACCTGTCACCCATCAGTGCTCATCAGTGTACATGTCACCCATCAGTGCTCATCAGAGCACCTGTCACCCATCAGAGCACCTGTTGCCCATCAGTGCACTTGTCGCCCATCAGTGCACCGGTCACCCATCAGTGTACCTATCGCCCATCGGTGCTCATCAGAGCATCTGTTGCCCATCAGAGCACTTGTCGCGCATCAGTGCACCTGTCACCCATCAGTGCTCATCAGTGTATCTATCACCCATCAGTGTACCTGTCGCCCATCAGTGCCCATCAGTGTACCTTTCACCCATCAGTGTACTTGTTGCACATCAGTGCATCAGTGCCCATCAATGCACTTGTCACCCATCAGTGCACCAGTCACCCATCAGTGCCCATCAGTGTATCTGTTACCCATCAGTGCATTTGTCACCCATTAGTGCTCATCAGACCATGTGTTGCGTGTCAAAGTACCCATTTCCCATCAGTGCACTTATTGCCCATCAATACACCTGTCTCCCATCAGTACACCTGTCTCCCATCAGGGCAACTGTCACCCATCAGTGTACCTGTCACCCATCAGTGTACCTGTCTCCCATCAGTGCACCTGTCACCCATCAGTGTACCTGTCTCCCATCAGTGCACCTGTCTCCCATCAGTGTACCTGTCTCCCATCAGTGCACCTGTCTCCCATCAGTACACCTGTCTCCCATCAGGGCACCTGTCACCCATCAGTACACCTGTCTCCCATCAGTGCACCTGTCACCCATCAGTACACCTGTCTCCCATCAGTGCACCTGTCACCCATCAGTACACCTGTCTCCCATCAGTGCACTTGTCACCCATCAGTGTACATGTCACCCATCAGTGCTCATCTGAGCACCTGTCTCCCATCAGTGCACCTGTCACCCATCAGTGTACCTGTCACCCATCAGTACACCTGTCTCCCATCAGTGCACCTGTCACCCATCAGTGTACCTGTCTCCCATCAGGGCACCTGTCTCCCATCAGTGCACCTGTCACCCATCAGTACACCTGTCTCCCATCAGTGCACCTGTCGCCCATCAGTACACCTGTCTCTCATCAGTGTACATGTCACCCATCAGTGCTCATCTGAGCACCTGTCACCCATCAGAGCACCTGTTGCCCATCAGTGCACTTGTCGCCCATCAGTGCATCTGTCACCCATCAGTTCCCATCAGCAGTGCAGCTGTCACCCATCAATGCCCATCAGCGATGCACCTGTCGCACATTGTCCATCAGTGCCGCCATCTTTTGCCCTGCTACTGTAGTAGTGGGATTCAAGATAACACAGGGGTCTCACATATGTGAGGGGCTTCAGAGTAGAGTTCTAAGTAGAGAAAACCAGTTTGGGGTTTTCTCCTGTTTTGTAATTCTCAGAACAGGGTATGTTTTTCCAGAGGCTTTGAAGAGATTGGGGGGGGGGGGGGGGCGGGCGAAGCCTCTACCCCTGTGCCCCATTCCTACCTGACAGAGGCCCTAAGCCTGATGTTCCTGCCTGCTGCCTGTACTAATACTTTGGCTGTACTGACCATATCTCTGCCTGCTGCCTGTAATGACCCAGGACATTTTATGGACCATGTTCCTGCCTGCTGCCTGTAATGACCCAGGACATTTTATGGGCCATGTTCCTGCCTGCTGCCTGGACAAATACTTTGGCTGTGCTGACCATATCTCTGCCTGCTGCCTGTACTGACCCAGGACATTTCATGGCCCATGTTCCTGCCTGCTGCCTGTACTGACCTGGACCAATGCTCTCCTCAAACCACAGGTAATCTTTTGTTTGCATTGTTTCCTAAACAATGTTTGTTGATTTTTGTGTTACACATGTTGCAATTTCAGGCACCTTATCTGTTCAGACATTGAAAAGGTCTTACACATGTGGCATCCCCATAATCAGGAGGAGTAGCAGAATGTATTTTGGGGTGTAATTCTTGGTATGTCAATGCTGTTTGTTAGAAATATCTTTTAGCTAGCAACTTTGTGTTAATAAAACACATTTTCATAACACATTTTCCGAATATTTTTGCCCCTAGAATGCCCAAAGGTGCTACTTGGATTTTGGGCCCCTCTACGTGCCCAGGCTGTGGAAAGGTCTCACACATGTGGTATCGCCATAATTAAGAGAGGTAGCATAATGTATTTTGGTGTGAAATGTTTGGTATGTACATGCTATGTGTGAAAAATATCTTATAAATGGACAACTTTGTGTTAAAAAAAATCCATTTTTATTTTCTTTCCACATTTTCTGAAAACGTGGAAAAAATGAAATGTTTAAGAGACTCATTATGCCTTTTAGAATATACATTGTGGTGTTTTCTTTCCAAAATGGAGTCATTTTGGAAAGAAATGATAGAGCACTATTCCTCCCACTGACACCAATGATGGGGCACTATTCCTCCCACTGACACCAATGATGGGGCACTATTCCTCCCACTGACACCAATGATGGGGCACTATTCCTCCCACTGACACCAATGATGGGGCACTATTCCTCCCACTGACACCAATGATAGGGCACTATTCCTCCCACTGACACCAATGATGGGGCACTATTCTTCCCACTGACACCAATGATGGGGCACTATTCCTCCCACTGACACCAATGATGGGGCACTATTCCTCCCACTGATACCAATGATGGGGCACTATTCCTCCCACTAATACCAATGATGGGACACTATTCCTCCCACTGACACCAATGATGGGGCACTATTCCTCCCACTGACACCAATGATGGGGCACTATTCCTCCCACTGACACCAATGATGGGGCACTATTCCTCCCACTGACACCAATGATAGGGCACTATTCCTCCCACTGACACTAATGATGGGGCACTATTCCTCCCACTGACACCAATGATGGGGCACTATTCCTCCCACTGACACCAATGATGGGGCACTATTCCTCCCACTGACACAAATGATAGAGCACTATTCCTCCCACTGACACCAATGATAGGGCACTGTTCCTCCCGATGTTACCAGCTCTGGGGCACTATTCCTCCCACTAATGCCAACAATGGGGCACTATTCCTTCCACTGACACCAACTATGGGGCACTATTCCTCCCATCGACACCAATGATGGGTGTAATGGAACCGACCCCAGACTGTGCTTGGGTACTTCCGTTAGACTATTGCTTCCCTGTCTGAACACCGACAACAGACACCACAGCTGACCACACAAGACTAGACAACACCAATCTTAAAGTAATCCAGAAAGTAGACTAGTTTATTTCAACACAGATACAAGATATATACATTCAAGGGACAGTCCCCCCCCTCCCTGCATAATGACACAGGGCGGGGCAATCTACATTTAGTAACAAGAGACACAGGTATTCAAACTTTACACCAGCAAACAGTCCCATCAGAAGGGAGGGCTGCTGGAGACACCCCCCACTATGCTAATACACATAAACACATACATCCCATAATAATTTGCTCCCAAGCAAGACAAACAACAATGGGAGGCAACCACATAACACCAAACAATCCACAACCCCCACCCCACCTATCTCCTAGACATGTCTACACAATATTAGGACAGATCACCCTGTACCCCTAACAGGCACAGGGTGACTTACACATAAGAGGGATGTGGGGAGCTGAGACAGGGGTCTCCCCACCTCTCCAAAGTGAGCTGTGTTCCATGGGCCCCCAATCCAAAGTGACTCCCGTCACAATGGGCACTATTCTTTCCACTGACACCAACGATGGGGCACTATTCCTCCCACTGATACCAATGATGGGCACTATTCCTCCCACTGATACCAATGATGGGGAACTATTCCTCCCACTGATACCAATGATGGAGCACTATTCCTCCCACTGATACCAATGATGGGGCACTATTCCTCCCACTGATACCAATGATGGGGCACTATTCCTCCCACTGATACCAATGATGGGGCACTATTCCTACCACTGACATCAATGATGGGGCACTATTCCTCCCACTGATACCAATGATGGGTCACTATTTCTCCCACTGACACCAATGATGGGGCACTATTCTTTCCACTGACACCAACGATGGGGCACTATTCCTCCCACTGACACCAATGATAGGGCACCATTCCTCCCACTGATAACAATGATGGGCACTATTCCTCCCACTGATACCAATGATGGGGCACTATTCCTCCCACTGATACCAATGATGGGGCACTATTCCTCCCACTGACACCAACGATGGGGCACTATTCCTCCCACTGACACCAATGATAGGGCACCATTCCTCCCACTGATACCAATGATGGGCACTATTCCTCCCACTGATACCAATGATGGGGCACTATTCCTCCCACTGACACCAATGATGGGGCACTATTCCTCCCACTGATACCAATGATGGGGCACTATTCCTCCCACTGACCCCAATGATGGGGCACTATTCCTCCCACTGACACCAATGATAGGGCACTATTTCTCCCACTGACACCAATGATGGGGCACTATTCCTCCCGCTGATACCAATGATGGAGCACTATTCCTCCCGCTGATACCAATGATGGGGCACTATTCCTCCCACTGACACCAATGATGGGGCACTATTCCTCCCACTGATACCAATGATGGGGCACTATTCCTCCCACTGACCCCAATGATGGGGCACTATTCCTCCCACTGACACCAATGATAGGGCACTATTTCTCCCACTGACACCAATGATGGGGCACTATTCCTCCCACTGATATCAATGATGGGTCACTATTTCTCCCACTGACACCAATGATTAGGCACTATTCCTCCCACTGACACCAATGATTAGGCACTATTTCTCCCACTGACACCAATGATGAGGCACTATTCCTCCCACTGATACCAATGATGGAGCACTATTCCTCCCACTGACACCAATGATGGGGCACTATTCCTCCCACTGATAACAATGATGGGGCACTATTCCTTCCACTGATACCAATGATGGGGCACTATTCCTCCCACTGACACCAATGATGGGGCACTAGTCTTCCCACTGACACCAATGATGGGGCACTATTCCTCCCACTAATACCAATGATGGGACACTATTCCTCCCACTGATACCAATGATGGGACACTATTCCTCCCACTGACACCAATGATGGGACACTATTCCTCCCACTGATACCAATGATGGGGCACTATTCCTCCCACTGACACCAATGATGGGGCACTATTCCTACCACTGATACCAATGATGGGGCACTATTCCTCCCACTGACACCAATGATGGGGCACTATTCCTCCCACTGACACCAATGATGGAGCACTATTCCTCCCACTGATACCAATGATGGGGCACTATTCCTCCCACTGACACCAATGATGGTGCACTATTCCTCCCACTGACACCAATGATGGGGCACTATTCCTCCCACTGACACCAATGATGGGGCTTTGTAAATGTTTTACTTCCACAGACCACCCATTCCTGAGGTATTGTCTCTTCCCACAGAGGATGGAGCATTTTCTACTCCCATTGGCCATGGTTTGACCCCCCCCCCCCAAAAAAAAAGACTGAAATATGGTAAACTGACCCTTTGTTTTGAAACTTTGGAGACCTCTGATCTATACTGATTTCCTCACTTAAAAAATAAATAAACAAACCATCCTGCCTTGCGGTGAGGGCAGAGTTCCTCTTTAAGGGAACCTTTTCCGATGTGACATGACAGCCATTTACAATCATATATTGCGGTCTATTATCAAGGCTTAGCGGAATCTGGTCAATATCACGGCGGTGAATTCAGAGGGGATGCCGCCATTTACGTCTTGTCATATATCTCTGTGCAGTGCGGTCTCTTATTAAAGACGTGGGGGAATGTGTCGATATTAGAATCTATATAAATGTGTATTATTTTATTAGAGATGGATTGACGGATTCATCCGTTTCCATATTTCTCTGTTACTCTATTAGCCTCCCAGGCCGAGAAGGAGCAATGAGGTTAGGGGGGCTTAAAGAGCCCCTCCGGGGAGACCGCCGTCATTTATAAGAAGTGACACCGCGGCCCCGACCCATATGGGGATACTGATCAGGAGGCAGGAAGGGGGGTACAGGCTGAACAGGAACAATGACAAAATCTGAATGTACTCCAGTATTAGGCTCACCGCTGTGCAATGCAGCACTGGAGTCCTGGATTCATTAGATTGTCAGCTCCCAGGATCAGGGCCCTCCTACCCCTCTTGTATTGAACTGTATTGTTGCTGTATTGTCTCCCGTTATATTGTAAAGCGCTGAGCAAACTGTTGGCGCCATATAAATCCTCTATAATAATAATATATAAATCCTGTATAATAATAATAATAATATATAAATCCTGTATAATAATAATAATATATAAATCCTGTATAATAATAATATATAAATCCTGTATAATAATAATAATAATATAAATCCTGTATAATAATAATAATATATAAATCCTGTATAATAATAATAATATAAATCCTGTATAATAATAATAATATATAAATCCTGTATAATAATAATAATATAAATCCTGTATAATAATAATAATAATAATAATAATAAAAACAATAATAATATAATAATTATAATAATAATTTATTTAATCAAGGCTTTCATTATTTTCTGCGTTTTTGTATCCGCTTTTTCAGAATAGTTTATATTTTTGCTGCTTGGCAATGGCTCAGTGATCTCTGTACAGCGCTGCGGTATATGTCAGAGCTATATAAAGGTATAATAATAATAGTGTGTGACTGTGGGGGAGGGGACATTAGAGTGTAAGCTCCTCTAGTACAGAGACTGATGTGACTGTGGGGGAGGGGACATTAGAGTGTAAGCTCCTCTGGTACAGAGACTGATGTGACTGTGGGGGAGGGGACATTAGAGTGTAAGCTCCTCTGGTACAGAGACTGATGTGACTGTGGGCGAGGGGACATTAGAGTGTAAGCTCCTCTGTACAGAGACTGATGTGACTGTGGGGGAGGGGACATTAGAGTGTAAGCTCCTCTGTACAGAGACTGATGGGACTGTGGGGGAGGGGACATTAGAGTGTAAGCTCCTCTGTACAGAGACTGATGTGACTGTGGGGGAGGGGACATTAGAGTGTAAGCTCCTCTGTACAGAGACTGATGTGACTGGCTCAGTGTTCTCTGTACAGCACTGTGGTATATGTCAGAGCTATATAAATGTATAACAATAGTGTGTGACTGTGGGGGAGGGGACATTAGAGTGTAAGCTCCTCTGTTGAAGAGACATTGGAGTATAACTCTGCAGCCAGGAGAAAGTGTTCTGCTGCAAATTGAAGTCATTATTTTGTGTCATTTATATTGTGTTTATGCTGCGTCTAGCTCCAGCTCCAAGTTGGCATTACACTCGGCGTCTCTCACTCCTGCCGTTCTCCGGCGTTCATTAATAATCCTCTTTCCGTTGTCATTTTCACAGACTGCGATGATTGCTCGTATCGCTGGGCTTGCACAGTACTTATTTCTCTGATAACGGAACGTCTGGACGGTCCTGGAAGCGCCGAGCCTGCACACTCCGGCAGCAAGTGACAAGTTCTGTTACTTAATCATCCAGGAAAGTGACTTCCCGTGATTACTCCACAGAAATGTCATTTAATGCCAAACTCACTTGTGAAGTTTCTTACGCCGAGTGAGATTATTCGAGGATAGAACCCGCTTCCAAATCGGAGAGTGATGTGCCAGCTGGCAGCGCCAGTCCTGACAACTTCTGTTTTACTGCTAACAATTCAGATAAAGTCCATAATGTCCATAAGAACCTGAGCGGCAACATCTTCTCTCTATGTGTACCTAACTAAAGAAGAGCTTACACTCTAATGTCCCCTCCCCCACAGTCACATCCGTCTCTGTACAGAGGAGCTTACACTCTAATGTCCCCTCCCCCACAGTCACATCCGTCTCTGTACAGAGGAGCTTACACTCTAATGTCCCCTCCCCCACAGTCACATCAGTCTCTGTACAGAGGAGCTTACACTCTAATGTCCCCTCCCCCACAGTCACATCAGTCTCTGTACCAGGGGAACTTACACTCTATTGTCCCCTCCCCCACAGTCACACACTATTATTATTATACATTTATATAGCTCTGACATATACCGCAGTGCTGTACAGAGAACACTGAGCCAGTCACATCAGTCTCTGTACAGAGGAGCTTACACTCTAATGTCCCCTCCCCCGCAGTCACATCAGTCTCTGTACCAGAGGAGCTTACACTCTAATGTCCCCTCCCCCGCAGTCACATCAGTCTCTGTACCAGAGGAGCTTACACTCTAATGTCCCCTCCCCCACAGTCACATCAGTCTCTGTACCAGAGGAGCTTACACTCTAATGTCCCCTCCCCCGCAGTCACATCAGTCTCTGTACCAGAGGAGCTGACACTCTAATGTCCCCTCCCCCACAGTCACATCAGTCTCTGTACCAGAGGAGCTTACACTCTAATGTCCCCTCCCCCACAGTCACATCAGTCTCTGTACCAGAGGAGCTGACACTCTAATGTCCCCTCCCCCGCAGTCACATCATTTTCTGTGCAGAGGAGCTTACACTCTGCACCAGAGAGGTTGTGCTGCAGTTGCTCTCCCTCTCCAGACACTAGGGGGCCAGGCCTGCTCGCCTGACCCCAGAAACATGGCCTCTTCTGGGATAGGCTCAGACCATGCTCCCCCTGAGGGACCCAGCTTGCCCTGCTTCATCTACACCAGAAGACCTTGGCTGTGGCCCTAAAAGAGGGGAATCCCTCCCTGTCTTCAGAGAGCGGGTTGCTGATTATCTGGTGAGAATCACAAAGGAGGAGGAAAAGCTGATGAATCTGAAAACTGACTACAAGAAGAAGAAAGTTCTCCATGATAAGGCATGGAGCAGCAAGAGGCAGATTCTAAAGCTGGAGATGAAAGGTTTGGAGGACGTCATGAAGCAGCGGCAGAGTCAGAAGCCGGAGATGAAAGGTTTGGAGGACGTCATGAAGCAGCGGCAGAGTCTGAAGCCGGAGATGAAAGGTTTGGAGGACGTCATGAAGCATCGGCAGAGTCTGAAGCCGGAGATGAAAGGTTTGGAGGACGTCATGAAGCAGCGGCAGAGTCTGAAGCCAGAAATGAAAGGTTTGGAGGACGCCATCAAGAAGCAGCAGAATTTGGTGAAAGCGCTGAAGGAGAAGAGCGGAGCTTTTAGAGAAAAGTTCCGGAATGAGGAAAGGTTCCGGAAGATGAAGGGAGACTCCAGTAAGGATCCAGCATCGGCGGTGGCAGTACGGGTGGAGAGCAAGGAGGGGGTCCTGGATGCTGCCCCTGGTATCCCATCCACCTCAGGATCTGCTGCCCTGGAGGAAATGTCAGCCTCTGCCTCCCTCCCTCCACAGCAAGCTGGAGGAACAGCACAGGAGGTAGAGGAACATGGCGGAGGGCTGCTAAAGTTCATTGACAAAATGGAGTCTCCCCTAAGTGGAAGAACCTTCCGGTTCTCTGCGGATGAGGATGACGGTGAGGACTCTGTACCTGGTCCTGTAAAGGAGAAAATTACAGCAAAGCCACGCTTTATTAAAAGTGACAGTTTGGACTCCAGTATGGACAGCAAATCCTCCTGTGTGTCCACAGAGCTCTGCAGGGAAGATGGCTGCTGTGCCTGCAGGACTGCACTCTGCTGGGACTGTGGACTCTGATACCAAGAACCCTGTGACTGTGGACTCTGCTGGGGGGAAGGTAAAGGGGGTATCTGAGACTCTTGCTGGACAATCCCTGCTGATGGCTGCAAATGCAGCAGAAATGGTGGGAGGGAAGATGTCAGCTGCACTGTGAAAGGTGTTGCTGAAAACCAGGGGAGAGTGACCAGGAGTGGAAGGCTTTTGCCTAAGAGGAGTATGTTGGGGGAGGGGGAGACAGGAGCATCTGGTGTGAGTGGGTCTGCTGGGAGCAGTAGTGCCACGAGTGAAAGGAAACATGTGCATGATAAAAGTGCTTGCAATGCTGGAAAGGGGAATGCCTGTGTGTTGGTGGATGGAGTGACTGCTGCTGCTGCCTCTGATGGTAGTTTGCAGAGCGGGGGCTCTGAGGTTCCTGCAACCAATGGGCAGGGTGCAGCTTTAGGGTCCAGTACAACTAATGCTGCAAATAAGACCTATGCTGGGGCTCTGGCTGGGAGGAGGGGGTCACATCATGTTGTCAGCTCTGGGGGGAGGTCTGCTGCAGGTCTGCCATCTGCACCCCTATCCTTCAGGAGGCGGAATGTGGTGCAGCTCAGGTGGTAAGGTGGGGGTGCTCCCCCCGGTCAGGAAGTTGGTGGTGGACATGATTTTGGAGATGGGCTTTAAGGCTGATGAGATCTTTGCTTTGATCAGTCCGGTGGGATCCTATGAGTATGATTTGTCCTTTGTGTACCCCAAGTCTCTGGATATATTCTGGGAGTAATATGAACATATGTATAGGGGTCTGCCGGAGTGGAAGGGACTCGTCCCAAATGTTGTCTCACTCCAACCTCTAGTTAAGACGGTCACCATTCTAGTAAGGAATGAGTCGATTCCTTCTGCTGACTTGGCTGTCTGTCTAAGGAGATTTGGGGAGCTACTTACACCCCTGAAGAAGATTGTGGATGAGAGGGGGATATGGACTGGTGGGTGGTCGGTGTGGATGAGAGAGGGATATGTACTGGTGGGTCATCGGTGTGGATAAGAGGGGGATATGGACTGGTGGGTGGTCGGTGCAGATGAGGTTGTATGTGTGTGGGAATGTGGTCCAGCATCTGCCCTCCTCAGCCTTCATTGGGAAGGTTAGGATTGTGGTGTTCTACGCTGGACAGCCCAAGCTCTGCAATAAGTGCGGTTCTCGGGGTCACTTGGCCTCCTCATGCCCAGAGATGAAGTGCTCTCTGTGTCAGCATCTGGGGCATCTGGTTCTCGGGGTCACTTGGTCTCCTCATGTCCAGAGATGAAGTGCTCTCTATGTCAGGATCTGGGGCATCTGGCTAAGGATTGTAACATCATCAGGTGCAATCTGTGTGATAAGGTTGGCCATTCGTACAACCGGTGCCCTGAGGCCATGCATAACCAGTCAGCTTTGGTGGAAGACTTTTTTTTGTCTGGACATGGAGGAGGCAGAGGAGAGGGAGGCTGTGCCAGGGGTCCCCAATGTCTCTGTCCCTGTGGTCCCAGTGCCTGATGATCCATCCAATGTGTCATCTCCTTGTGTTGTGCCCCCTGAATCAGTGTCTGTGGATGTTGTGTCTGATCCTCCTTTGTCAGTTTCTCCAGAGGTAGTGGGGGCTGTGGAGGGAGCTGGACCAATGTGTATGGTTGCACCGACCCCCGCTCCTCGGCGTCTGAGGATCAGAGGGCGTGAGCTGCTGGGGGGTGGAGTGAATGATGGTGGGGATGTTGGGGTGAAGATCGGGGAGACTGCTGTGGTGAGTGGAGAGAGTGGGGTGGATGATGTTGTCGGTGATGGTAGAAGGGCAGGGGAGGGGGCTTTGCAGTGTGGGTTATCAAATGATGATATGGAGTGGTTGGAGGCAAAAAGGAAGTCTGGGAAGAAGAAGCGGAAGAAGGATGTGCCTGTACCTGACCCTGAGAGGGTAGAGATGTCAAACACATTTGATGTGTTATCTGAGGTGGAGGATGAGGGATCTTCAGGTGATGAGTCTGTGGTTTCCATGGAGAAGGAATCACAGAGGACACTGAAGTGTGTAGGGTCTCCAAGTAGGGAGGGGGGTAAGCTGTCTAAGAAACGTGTGCCTCGATCATCCTGATGTCGGTTCCCACTCCTTTGAAGGTGGCGACCATTAATGTCGCCAGCATAAAGTCAGTAAGCGCTCGTAACATGGCCTTATTTTTGCTCAGCAGGTTTGATGCTGACATTTTCTTTTTGCAGGAGACCAGGTTGTCCAGTTTGGGGGATGTTCATATGGCGAAGAAGGAGTGGAGCCGTGGCCCCTCCTTCTGGTCTCTTGGGGCCGAGCCTTACACTGGAGTTGCGGTACTTTTTTCCGGCATGGTAACCTGTCGGCGGATTATTGAGGTAGAAATGGGGAGATGCATGGTCTTAGACGTCTCCATGGGGGGGCAGGACCTGCGCCTGATTAACATCTATGAGCCCCAGACAAAATGGGACAGGAAATGCCTCTTCATGAAGATCAAGCCTTTCCTTTTTACAGCCCAGCAAGTTGTCTTCGGTGGTGACTTTAACACCGTCACTAGGACTAAGGACAGGAGAGGGACTGGAGTCAGGCTGGACTGTGACGGCTAGAGAGGCAGGTCTGGTTGATGTGCACATTCATTGCTGCCCAGACGACACGGGATTCACTTTTCAGCGAGGTGCTAGTCAGAGTAGACTAGATAGGTTTTTTTTAAAGGGGAACTCCGCCTTCTCAGCACCAGTGTTTTAGGCGGTGGAGTTTTCCCATCACTGTATTCCGTCTGTGACTCTGAGTGGCCCCGATACACCACCTAAGGGGAGGGGTACCTGGAAGCTGAATTCGGCACTCCTGGACGATGAGAAGGTGAGTCAATCCTTTGAGGATTTTTTTCAGGCACAGGTATCAATCATGGACGTTTGCAGCAGTAAGTCCGAGTGGTGGGAGCTTACAAAACGAAGGATCGTTGGGTTTTTCAAGGCCATAGGAAGAAATAAACAGCTTGATAAGTATGTCACCTACCAGCGTCTGCGGAGGAAGCTCGATCGGCTTGTCTCGAATAATGGAGATCCAGAAGCGATCTCTGAGGTTAAACTCTTGCTCAGGCAGTGTCAATATGACAGGCATGCCTCTTTGGTTCTGGAAAGGGATTATGGGAAATATCACTCGCCCGACCCTTACCAGAACTGCAAACAAGGTAGAGCAGTTAAGTCAGTTGTAGGCCTGGTTGACAGTACGGGTTCCCTGACAAAGTCCAAGTCAGGGATCCTGGAAACCTCCAGGTCATATTATGCTGACCTCCTGGGTAGGAGGGACCTCGATCGGGCGAGTATGTTGGGTTTTCTGGACTCTACTCCAGGACTGGGAAATGGCAGTTCTCTTGTGAGTTTGACAGAGGACATCACGGCAGATGAGGTGGTGAAAGCTATTGATCAGCTTGCCATGAAGAAGTCGCCTGGGCCAGACGGATTGACAGCCGAGTTTTATAAGCACTTTAAGGTGACTCTGGCCCCATATTTGGTGGAGGTGTTTAATGGCTGTCTGAGAGAGGGTTCGCTCTCTCCCTCCATGCGACAATCTGCAGTGATTCTTCTGTCAAAGGGTAAGGATTCCTTTAAGAATTGAGAATTGGCGGCCCATTAGCCTTCTCAATGTTGATAGGAAGATACTGGCAAAGATAATCTTCTGGCGTTTATCGTCTGTTGCGGGCAATTTACTTTCTCGCCATCAGCACTGTCCGGTTCAGGGAAGAAGCACTTTTTCAGTGGTGTTAGCTGTCCGGGAGTCCCTGGAGCGGTGCAGGGCTGCAGGCTGGGGAAAGTTCCTGCTGGCATTGGATCAGGCCAAAGCTTTTGATCGAGTCAATCATGAGTACCTATGGCTGCTTCTTGGCAAGTATGGCCTGGAGGGGGGCTTTATCGATTGGCTAAAGACCTTATACAGAGGGTCTGAAAGCGTCATGCTTGTAAATGGTTGGATTGGACAGCCCTTTGAGGTTGGCTCAGGTGTACATCAGGGGTGTCCTTTGAGTCCTCTGCTATATGCGTTCGCAACCGATCCCTTCATTCGGAGGTTAGATGGCGGACCGTTGTGTGGGGTTCCTTTGGGCATTCCTGGGGAGCCTCCTCTGAGGGTCGTGGCCTATGCTAATGACGTGTCTGTTTTCATCTCTGGGACGCAGGAGGCGGAGGAGGTGGTCTCGGTGATGGAACAGTATGCTGAGGCAGGAGGCGGGGGAGGTGGTCTCGGTGATGGAACAGTATGCTGAGGCATCTGGCTCAAAGATCAATCAGGATAAGAGTGAGGTTTTCTGGATGGGAGAGGAAGGCGAAGGCTTTACCCTTCCGGACGCCTTCCCAGAGCCCCAGCAGGAAATTAAAGTTTTAGTCATCAGATTTGGTCCCGGTGATTACGGCCTTGCAAATTGGGTAAGCAGGCTACAAGATGCCGATGCCAAGGTGGCCAGCTGGAAGGATTGGAAACTCTCTTACAGGGAAAGGATTGACCTGATTAAAACTTACCTGATCCCGGTATTTCTGTATGTCAGCTTTGTCTGTGTTTTGCCAGTGTCTCTCTATGCGAGGATCTACAGTTGTTTCTTCCAGCTGTTATGGGGGCACAAACTGAACCTCATTAAGAGGTCTCTAACCTACCTTTCCAGGCGGATGGGTGGCCTAGGTATGGTCAACCCGGTAGTTTTCTTTTCTCTGATGTTTTTGAAACATAATTTTGGTAGCATGCTGGCAGAGGAACCACCTGGGTGGGTTGGTATTTTTCAGTCCTGGTGTCAGAGCCTGGAATCGAACCTGGGCCTTTTTCGGTGAGAGACAGTGTTTCGTCTCACTGAGCCACCTGGAATGCTGGACAGCTCCATTGACAATTCTTTGGATGATCCTGCCTTTGCCCTGTTTGGTCTTGAACCTTGAACTCCTTGCTCCTCCCATGAACTTCCTATAAAAGCCATGTCTCTGCACTTCCTGGTTGCCAGATTATTGTGCCTTACCAGCCAATATCCCGCTTATTGTTCCTGCTGCCGTCTATACCACCGCTACCAACCTTTGGCTTGTTCCTGACAACGATTTCGTCTCATCCTCATCCACTACCATCTGTGACCGATCCTTGGCTTGTTTGACTTTTGACTCTGCTTCTGCTTATCCCTAATCTGTTTGATCCGCTATCGGTTACCGGTTTGCTCATTCCCTGGAGGGGTATTCCTGAGATCTGCGACCTGGTATTGACACGCAGCCAAATCCATCTCCACCATTAGGAGCTCTGGTGAAAACCGGTTAATGTTTAGACCCCGCACCTCAGGTGATCCTGCGTCATTTCCCAGGGGGACCTGCTGGTGTACCAATCCTGCTGGTTTAAGGTAAGCCTTACACTGCTATAGCAACTGGTCTCTGAACCTGATCCAGATCGCGACACCTGGTTTAGGCCTTTTCTGCGGAGCTGGGAGAATGGTGGGCCAGTGGAAAGCCTGAGGGTCCAACATGGTAAGCTCCTGGCTTATGTTGCCCCATGTCTGAAAATGCTTCGGCAGTGGCGAGTGATGGCGGAGGAAATTAAGTCTCTTCCTAGGAAGGCCCTGGAGAGGAGGGTTGTTGAATCTACCTTTAGCGAGCCATTGGCCTTGCGGGATTCCCAGGCCCGGTTATGAGGGAGGGTCTGTGTTTGATGAATCTGGAGAGAATCCCTTTAAAGTTTCAGGATTTGGCCTAGTTCTCGTTCCACTCTAATTTCCCCTCCCCCACAGTCACATCAGTCTCTGTACCAGAGGAGCTTACACTCTAATGTCCCCTCCCCCACAGTTACATACTATAATGCGAATTATACACAGCTCACAAAAATAAAAGGAAGACTTTGTAATCAGAGTCTAGCATGACGTCAATGAACCTCCTGGGATATGGATCTTTTCAGGTAAGTAGCAGAGGGGGTTGTCCATCAGTTTCAGCTGCTTTTGTTGTTAATGAAATTAACAACAGGTGCACTAGATGGGCAACAATGAGACAAACCCCAAAACAGAAATGGTTTTACAGGTGGAGGCCACTGCCATTTTTTTCCCTACTCATCTTTTCTGACTGTTTCTCACTAGTTTTGCATTAGCATAGGATCAGTGTCACTACTGGTAGCATGAGGCCATACCTGGACCCTACAGAGGTTGCACAGGCAGTCCAACTCCTCCAGGATGGCACATCAATACGTGCCATTGCCAGAAGGTTTACTGTGTCTCCCAGCACAGTCTCAGGAGCATGGAGGAGATTCCAGGAGACAAGAGCATGGAGGAGATTCCAGGAGACAGGCAGTTCCTCTAGGAGAGCTAGAAAGGGCTGTAGAAGGTCCTTAACCCATCAGCAGGACCGGTATCTGCTCCTTTGTACAAGGAGGAACAGGATGAGCCCTGCCAGAGCCCTACAAAATGACCTCCAGCAGGCCATTATTTCTAAACCCTTCCTCCAATTTGGTTGTACATACACTCAAATTACACCTGAGTATGCACTGCCCACTCATGTCCATTATATAACTATAGCTTGAATATGTTTTGGTAAATACCAAAAAAAAAAAAAAAAAAGAAGGTAAAATTGTCCAAATATATATGGACCGAAGTGTGTGTGTGTGTGTGTGTGTGTGTGTGTGTGTGTGTGTGTGTGTGTGTGTGTGTGTAGTACATGTAGATAAAAAGTATACATTTCAGTACAGCATTTTATTATCTGTAAAAGACACTAAAACCTAACATTATACCCCATAGGAAGCTCATCCCTTTGATCTACAGATGAATTGAACAGACTGAATACAAGTACCAATGTTACTTTGTATCTCTATCTCCTGTCTGATCGATGTTCATAAACAATGTTACTTTGTATCTCTATCTCCCGTCGGATCGATGTTCATAAACAATGTTACTTTGTATCTCTCTCTTGTCTGAACAACCTTTTATAAACAATGTTACTTTATATCTCTCTATCTCCTGTCTGAACAATGTTTATTAACAATGTTACTTTGTACCGTGTGTGTGTGTACACACAATGTTACTTTGTATCTATCTGCTGTCTGAACAATGCCTATTTATAAAAAAAAAAAAAAGTATTACTTTGTATATCTTCATCTCCTTCTGATCAATGTTTATAAACTATCTTCCATCTGAACAATATTTTATAAAAACAATGTTCATTTTTTATCTATCTCCCATCGAGTCAGACTTTTTTTGAGAGCTGCACTTGTATGTACGCCACAACTCCCAGTGTAATTTTCAGAGCTGAGAATTGCAGTCAGGCTGATGAGTTAGAGGGCCAGAAGGACTGGATGTACTACACACATCCTGGCACTTTAATGACTTTTTTTGGACATGTGTAGCACGCCCGGTGTGCTGAATTGGTTAGGGATACCTAGCTGGCAACAGTATACAGCTTAGCTGGCTCGGGGCATTTAGCTCCTGTGCATACGATCCCAGTGACAGGTTCATCATCCAGCCCCATTGCTGGCAGCCTGTAAAACTCTGAGACCCTAAGCCCAGGTTCACACTGATGCGGTGCGGAATTTGCAGTGATTTCCGCACCGCATCACAATCACACCCTGTTCATGCGCACCGCTGCGGGTGTGTAAGTTAACAACCCTCCTGAAATCGGTCTGCAAAACGTGGTGCGATGTGCAGCATTGGATCGCATAGGTGTGAATGCCCATGCGATCCAATTCTAGTGTGGACCGAAAAAAGGGTCCTGCACCTTTTCTGGTGCGGATGCGCACATTGCATGGCTCAAATTGGACCGCATCCACACCAAAAAGGTGCAGGACCCTTTTTTTGGTCCACACTAGAACCGGATCGCATGGGCATTCACACCTATGCGATACAATTCTGCACATCGCACCACACAGAATTTGCGAATGATTTGCACAGGAATGCGGTGCAGTTCCTGTGCGAATCACATGCTATGTTCATCGCTGCAGAAGTGTGAACCCGGGCTAAGTGCTGCTGTGGCTGGACGGGACACTGAGTAGTAACGTTGAGGACAGTGTATGCCTAGGGATGAATGCCCAAAATGCAGACTTCTTGAACACTAAGTGGATTATATCCTTTGTGGCTATTGAGGAATATGGTAACTGCTTGCCAGCCGCCCTATGGCAGGAGTACTGCTACAGGGCGGCACGGCTGCGCAAATCACGTACATACTCACATACCCATGCATGTCGCCTTTTTCCAAAAGTCTGATCTTACAAAACTCTGGGTGCGTGGCTTCTCTTTCTGTCCTCTCACGTCCCCTAGAGACTGACAGACAGCAGCTACAGGGACCTGACATTCCTCCATTCCTTTGTCCAGGCTCCCGGCCAACACCCGTCCTTCTCAAGACCCCGAATCTTCCCAACCTTGCCCAGAATGTTGTGTACAGGGGCGGACTATTTGGAAACTCGGGCACTGCCCGAGGGTTTGGGGTCAGTAGGGGGCCCCATGAGATGCCCCTGGTACCTTTTTTTTCATAGGATTTTTTTAGTTTGGGCAAGGACACAGGGGCCCCATGATCCCCTATTGCCCGGGAGCCCCATGAGTTGTCAGTCTGCCCCTGGTCAAGTGATACAAAAGGTAATAACTGTGGGGGATGAGCCAATGGAGAAAAAAACATGTACAGTTGTTAGTTGGAGGCATGATCGGCTTCTCTGAAGAGAAGACTTTTCAGGGATTGCCTAAAAGTGGACAGAGTAGGAGATAGTTGGACAGATTGGGGTAGGGAGTTCCATAGGATAGCAATTTGGCACTCAATGTCATTGCTGCCCCCTTCCTTAGTGTGCACAAAGTTGATGTCCAAGCTGCATTGCTGTAATGATGGCGGTTGTAGATAACTCAAGCAGACCCTGATTTCCAGCAGACATGAAAACATTGGTTCAAAATCTTCTATCTTTGCTACAATACTTCACAAACCAGATATTTAATATCATCCCAGTGGACAGAATCACTACATTGGTGGTCAGTGGGAGAGGTCTGTGTTGGTCAGTGAGAGAGGTCCCCCAATAAATCTATGTTCAGTGTGAGAAAGAATGCCCCTTATATTGGAGGTAGGTTGAAAGAAAGTACCATTTTGTTGGAAACCATTGGGAATAATGTCACCCATACAGACAGCTAAAAAGATCCCTGTTGTCATGCAGCTGACTCTGCCAAGTATCCTTAACCCCAGAGGTATGCAGGCACCATCACATCACAGTTTATTCAGCTGCTTCTCCAAGAACCCCTGCCAACTTCTGGAGGAACCCTAGTGGAGAACAGCCTGATGTTGGGAACCTACGGCATCCTGAAAGCTTGCACCTTTAATAACTGAAGTTAGCCATCACATTGCAGTTCATTCAACTGCTTCTCCAAGAACCTGGTTGTGCACCACCACCTCCACAGGAAGGACTTTTTCGAGAATGGAAACCTGACACCGTGCATTCCATGTGTAGTAACTGACTACTAAGCTAACTAGAAAAAATGTCTCAAAACCAAAGTCCCAGTGAGTTTGAAAGGCTCCGTAAGACCACTCCGCGTAACTCAAGCGGGAAAGGAGCCCCACCCACCCGCTTGTAGACTTCTATATTAAAGGGGCACTGAAGCAAGAAATGGTCCATCTTCTCCTCCACCCCACCGCACTCCACTCTTGGACAACCAGAGCGATGCTTCAGGTTGCCCTTCACATAGAGTCTGCTATGGAACGAGAGCCAGGCCAAATCCCGAAACGCTAAAGGGATTCTCTCCAGATTCATCAAACGCAGACCCTCCCTCATAACCGGGGCTGGGCAATCCCTCAAGGCCAATGGCTCGCTAAAGGCAGATTCCACAACCCTCCTCTCCATGGTCTTCCTAGGAAGAGACTTAACTTTCTCCGCCGTCACTCGCCATTGCCGAAGCATTTTCAGACATGGGGCAACATAAGCTGGGAGCTTACCATGCATGTCGCCTTTTTTCCAAAAATCTGATCTTACAAACATCTATAGGACGTGAGAGGACAGAAAGAGAAGCCATGCCCCCTGAGACTGACAGACAGCAGTTACGGGGACCTGACATTCCTCCATGCCTTTGTGCAGGCTCCCGGCCACCACCCGTCCTTCTCAAGACCCCCTATCTTCCCAACCTCACCCAGAATGTTGTGCGCCACCACCTCCACAGGAAGGACTTTTTCAAGAATGAAAACCTGACACTGTGCATTCCACATGCAGTAACGGACTACTAAGCTAACTAGAAAAAGTGTCTCAAAATCAAAGTCCTGGTGAGTTTGAAAGTTCTGTAAGACCACTCCACATAGCTCAAGCGGGAAAGGAAAGGGATCCCCAGAGCCCCACCCACCCATTTGTAGACTTCTATATTGAAGGGGCACTGAAGCAAGAAATGGTCCATCGTCCCCTCCAACCCACCGCACTCCACTCTTGGACAACCACGGTTCTCCGCAGAGCGATGCTTCAGGTTTCCCTTCACATAGAGTCTGCCATGGAACGAGAGCCAGGCCAAATCCCGAAACTTTAAAGGGATTCTCTCCAGATTCATCAAACGCAGACCCTCCCTCATAACCGGGCCTGGGCAATCCCTCAAGGTCAATTGCTCGCTAAAGGCAGATTCAACAACCCTCCTCTCCTGGACCTTCCTAAGAAGAGAATTTCCTTTGCCGTCACTCGCCATTGCCGAAGCATTTTCAGGCACGGGGCAACATAAGCCAGGAGCTTACCATGCATGTCACCTTTTTCCAAAAATCTGATCTTACAAAAATCTAGGGGATGTGAGAGGACAGAAAGAGAAGCCACGCCACTAGAGACTGACAGCAGCTATGGGGACTTGACGTTCCTCCACGCCTTTGTCCAGGCTCCTGGCCGCCAC